>NC_056751.1:1925282-2045282 GCF_019279795.1 Protopterus annectens
GCAGCTGACATGATCCCCAAAGGTAAATGTCCTATCTCCCATCCAATCTTCCAGGTTCCTTTTGAAGAGGTCCAAAGGGCCACTCTGCTTGACATGTGTGGCCAGTCTATTCCAGAGTCTGGGGAGTCTCTGGGTCAGGAACACATACCTTCTGCATGTATTGTTCATTGTGATGACAGGATTTGGATCCCTGGAGCATGTGGCTGTGAGGGTTTGGAATTATCTAAGTGTAGCATGTCCAACAGCTGTGGGCTTGAAATGGTATGTTATGTTAAGCAGAGATTGCCTCTGAGAACATAATACATGACAGAGTAATGCTGGCTGATTTTCAGATGGTCAGCATAGGGCATCTGGTTTAGGCCTGTGGTCATTTCGTGAGGTATGTTTGCAGCCTCTCCACTTGTTGCAGATGTCTTGTGAGGTACATAAGTAATACGCCAATGTAGTCTGTACTGGGTTTACTGAGAGATGCCTACAGTGAGACAATGGGCTCCTTTTCCTGGATGTAAAGCCCTTAGTGGGGGGTGTACCATATATGTGGGTTTCCTAACTGTTGTGGCAATGTGGTTATCAAAGGTGAGACCACTGTCCAATTGTGTCCCTAAGTCTGTTATCACACTTTAGATGTTTAGTGTACTGCCATCTATGTGGTACTTCGCAGGTACATGTCCCTTCCCAATGGGGATAGCTATATATTTCTTGGCATTGATCTTGAGGCCATGGCTCAGGCACCAAGAATGTCTTTCTGTAAGGCCCTTCTGTAGAATATCTACATCATGTGCAGATTCAATATTGGCTTCCAGTGTGCAGTCATCAGCGACCTTTGTTTGCCGGCGTCCCTTACTGTTGGACTGTACTACAGTGGAGTAGATGCCGAACAAGGGCGGTGCCAGGACTGAACCCTAATGTACTCCAAATGTCACTTGTCTGGGGCTCAGGTTGGTGTCACCTACATTTACAGTGTGGGTTGTGTCAGTACAGCAGTTAGCAGCCCATCAGGTGACATTGGGATTAATTGCCAGCATTATATATTTATCTATGATTCCAGGCTGGGGGATGGTTTCAAAGGGCTTGGTAAGGTCCAGATAGGCTGTGTCAACCACCTTACCCTTGGCCATGGCTCAGGAGATGAATTCACAGTTGTCATTCAAGTTGAGGTGACATGATTGACCCTTCACAAACCAAACCTGCTTAGGGTCCAGTGTTTGCAGGTTGTCAATGCCTTTGCTTTAATTTCCAGGATAATACATTCCACGGCCTTGCAGAGCAGGCACGTCATACTGCTGGGAAGGTAGTTTCCAGAATCCAAGATGGATTCCCCCCTTGTGGACTGCGATAACTGTAACTGTGAGCCATATAGTGGGCATGAAGCCTGAGGTGTGGCTATGATTACACATAGGTGAGGTGCAAGTGCAGTTTGTAGCTCATGTAGTACACAGCTCAGGATGTTGACTGATCCCATGGCTGCTGTTGTCATAGCTCTGCAGAGTGTGTTTTTTTTACCTAAGTGGCTGTTATTACTAACATATGGCAATCTATTCATGTTGAGATGGACCCTATGGGGGTTGGGAGGGGGCTGCAGTTGGCACTGAATCAATCTGCCAGGATATTGGCAATATCCCTGGAAGGAGTAGATTTAGTACCATCCTGTTGTAGCTCACAGCAGTTCTGAGCATTGCCATTTAGATTCCTCACATAGCTATGGAATGGCTTGCATTTGTCTTTGGCATCTTTGGCTATATTATGTTCATAACTAGCTTTGGTGGATGTTATGAGGAGTCTCTGCCTTCTACTGCAGCTGGTAAGGGAGTATTTTGCATCCTGGAAAGTCCCCCCATTTCTACAAGAGTTTCCTCCTTTTGTTGTACAGTATGTTTATGGCAGGGAGCCACCACATTGGCATCCTTTTCTTGTATAGGGAGTGTCTTGGTTCACTATTGGATGGCACGATTCATGCATGAGTGTATGTGTTCGTACAGTGCCTTCATGTATGATTCAGCAGTTGTCCTTTCAGTTCCCTTCTGCATGGGTGTCATGATGTTAGTCACGTCTGACATGTGTAGCATGGCATTGGCTTTGCAGATGTATGTTACAGAGGTATCCTTACTGGGATGTGGGGGAGGGATGTTGATGTTAAGGGTGATTAGCTCATGGGCAGATCTGACCACCGATGGGGTGACCATAGCTGTGGAGCATTGATTTTCCATGTTGCTAATGACCAGGTCTAGGATATTTGAGCCCCTGGTGGGACTATGGGTTACTTGATCCAGGTCATTGGGAATTATAACTTCCAAGAACCATTGGGCACACATGTGGGTACACAAGTATTTTTCCCAGTTAATGGCAGGGTAGTGTATGTCACCCAGTATTAGGGTGTGTGCTTGTATCATGATATTTCACAGTATGTTTCAAAGGCTGTAGTGAGAATCATGGGGCATGGTGGGGGATCTGTAGCAAGCTATACAATTTGGAATGCAGTTTAACCTACTGTTAGTTGCACCGGGGGTATTTCAGACACATTCTGTTGGGCAAGTAGCCTGGTAGTGTGAATATCCTTGGTGAATATAGACACTCCTCCACCTTTATTGTTTTGGTTCTGGTTTAGTGGCCAACAGGTGTGGTGAGAGCTGTACCTGGTATTGCAGGGGTGCTCTCTGGAAGCTTGGATTAGGTCTCTGTTACTGCACCGTTATCAATGTTCTCCATTTGTGGTGTGTATAGTGACTGTGAATGGCCAAAAAAACATTGCTCCCTATACAAACACAGAGTTTCACTGTTGCCATGTCTGGGCATAGAACTCTTACTTAGTTTATCACACTAGAGCATTACGCAGTTACAGGATACGTCATGGAGATTACTGGGCTACTCCTTCCCCAAAGGTGTATTTCAAAGTGAATGACATCAGCAGGCTTGCCAAAGAAGGGCACTGGAGGTTGTAGTGACTACGAATGCCCTCAAAAACATTGCTCCCTTCACAAATAAACACAATTGCCATGTCTGGGAATAGAACTCCTACCTAATTAGTTTATCATACTACAACATTGCACAGTTATTGAACACACCACAGAGATTACTGGGATACTCTTTTCCCAAAGGTGTATTTCAGAGTGAATGGCATCAGCAGGCTTGCCAAAGAAGGCCATGAATGGCCTCCAAAGCATTGTTCCCTACACAGACAAACATCCACACTTGCCAAGTATGGGAATAGAACTCCTACCCGACTAGTTTATCACACTACAGTATTACGAAGTTATAGGACATGCCACAGAGATTATCAGTCTAATTTTTATTTATTTTACATTTGTTAACCGGGTTAGTCCAGCTGAGCGTTTTGCCCATTTTCAGTGGAGACCCAAGGAGAAAAGCTCCACAGCCAGTATTAGCATTTTACATACAATTAATAAGACATTTCCATTTGAAAATTTTTAACAAGATGACTATTACAGTAAATCATAGCAGTTAAACAATTTAGTACAGTGTCCGAAATTGTACAGTAAAAAACATTTCTAATAAATCATCCAATTGTACAATTGTAAAGTAAAAGACATTTATAATAAGTCATGCAGAAAATCAGTTTTGTATGACAGATGTCATACTGCAAAAAAAAAAAAAAAAAAAAAAAAAAACTGTGGTTCAGTATGATGAAAGGAAGTATAGTATTCATAATTCCTAACTGGTTATATACAGTGTAGTTACAGGAGGAGTAGACAGGGGATGAAGTGGTTAAATATATGGATGGAGGGGTAGATGATTATTTAGCTAGGCAGTAGAGGGAGGAAGGAAACTGAGGCTATGATAGGGTAGTTTCAGGGAGGGTGACTACAGTGGCAGGACCATTTGTTTGTTAGGTATCTCTGAGTGACTAGTTTGAAATGCTTGGTTTGGTCGAGTGACCTAATTTCTAGGGGTAGTTGGTTCCACCTTGTAGCAGGGTTATAGTTATAGAGTAGACACCCTATTTTGGTTTGGGATTTATAGATCTGTAGGAAGTCCTGGTCTGAGCTATGTAGTGTCCTACTTGGGGAATATTTAGATATAATAGATAGAAGGCTAGGGCAGAAAGGTGGTAGATAGAGGATGGAGTGGATAAGTCATGTTCCCCAAAGGTGTATTTCAAAGTGAATGACATCAGCAGGCCTGCCAAAGAAATGCACTGGAGGTTGTAGTGACTGTGAATGGCCTCAAAAGTATTGCTCCCTACACAAACAAACACACACATCCTCACTTACTATGTCTGGGAATAGAACTCCTACCTACCTAGTTTATCACACTACAGCATTATGCAGTTATAGGACACGCCATGCAGATTACTGCGCTACTCTTTCCCCAAGGTGTATTTCAAAGTAAATGACATCAGCAGGCATGTCAAAGTAGGGCATTTTATATTGTAGTGAGTTTGATTGGCCTAAAAGCATTGATCCCTACACAGACAAACACACACACTTGCCACGTCTGGGATTAGAATTCCTACCTGACTAGTACATTAGACTACAGCATTAAGTAGTTATAGGACATGCCACAGAGATTAATGGGCTACTATGTCTCCCAAGGTGTATTTCAAGGTGAAGACATCAGCAGGCTTGCCATAGTAAGGCAATGGGGAGTGCAGTGTAAGCGCATGGGCCATAACCCATTAATCTAGAGGCAGACACACCACATATAGGCACACAGAGGTTTATATTCCACAGGTACATGTATACAACTGCTAGATGGGTACTGACTTGTACAGTCATGTTGCACAATTAACACTAGCACCACAGACACTATTATGCTGAGGGATTCCAGAGGCATATGTCAATAGTTATCGACATTTGCACATCATGTGGTTTTAACCAATTGGATATGTGCTAGGTGGGAAAGGTCTCACGATGGAAGGCTCTTTGTCTCTCTCACTCTCCTCCACACATCTTTGCATGTGTGCTTTTTGATTATTATAGTGTGTTGTCCTTGGATATATGTGTGTATTCCTATCCAATGTGTGTGCAAAGCATGACTGGTGCGTACTGAGGATTGTATGCACTAATATCTGTGACTGTCAGATATGTATGGTCCACTGTTGTTGCCAGACATGGGCTTCATTTCTTTAAGTGTGTGAGCATGCCCAGTATGACTTTTCAGTAGTTTGTTGTCTGACACGGCCTTTGTTTGGCCTTCATTTCTCTAAGTGTGGGAGCATGCCCAGTATGACCTTCTGTATTGAATGTGTGAATCCATTCCAGATAGATTGTACTCCAGTGCAGACTTTTGTGTTCTACACCTACAGGTAGCAAACTGTTTCTGCAGGATATCTGTATATCAGTTGACAATATGGGGTCAAAATGGGCAAAGGATAGTGGGTTACTGTAGGTAATTGTCTCTGTGCTGCTTCTGCTACATGGTCCTGGTGTTACCAGAAATATTCAGACATATGTACTGTTATACACTGTGATGTTTTATGTAATCAAGTACTGTCAGGTAGACATATTTGCTTGCAGTCATCTCCTGGGGAACACAGGGTGAATGCAGCTGTGTCCAGTATTGTGGTCAGCAGCCAACATATTCTTGCACACTCATGCCATTCTGGAGTGGAAGCTGCAGACACCTGCTGCTGGGTCTGTGTAAATGGATCAGCACATTGGTACAGTGATGGCAGAGGATCCCATGCTTGTAGATCCATCGACGTGACAGTATGGCCATAGCTTGCTGTGGTGATACCTCACAGCTGTACAGACTCACACAGGTTACCCAGAGGCAGGGGTCATAGTTCTGGACATTACACCTACACATTGTGGTTTACAAGCAGGTTTGTAGCCACTCATTCTTGTTTTTGCAGCCAGGGATAGTTTGTGCACATGGCTGAGTTTCGGACTTCATGCCGCCCATGCTCCCACCCCCCCTCTATTATTCTGTCCTTTTCCATACATTATGTAAACATTCTCTGATATTTTCCCTGCAGTTATCACCTCATCACAGCTGTGTTTTGGTGTTGGTCCACAGTTCATGCAGTGGGACATGGTGGACATGTTACTGGGATTTGTCCACATGGTCTTGCATTTGGGTTCTGTGGACTATGTTATGTTGTTATTTGGGAGTCCATGACATAACATACATTGGCAGTACGGGCAAGACACAGGACTTTGGCAGTGGACTGTAGGCCATTTGGTAGTGATGCAAGCCAGCTGTAGCAGGCTGGTGCATTCTGTCAGTCCTACAGTCCCAGATTGTGATACACTATATTCCAGGTGACAGGGTAGGTGTGCAAGGTGTTTGTGCCAATACATTCTGTCTGTATTGGTCCTGTGGTGTAGATGCTGGCAGGGTGCTTCTTACAGCTAGGGACACACCGGCATGGGACACCTGCTATGCATGCTGCATTCTTTCACTATTGCCATATAGAGGTGAGGGTCAGATTGTATTCATGCCCAACAGCAGGGATAAAACTGGAGAGGTACTTATGGGTGGTGGTTAGGAGAGCTGGGTGTATATGTGCTATGGACACTACTTGCATCTGTCTCACAGATATGCATGGGGCATTCCACTTATGCTGGCTTGTGCAGGGACATCAGCTGTTTCTCAATACATTATTCCTATGACCTTTGTGGTCTGCCAGTGTTTGGCCAGATGACATCAGTATTCCTTACTACAAGCCCGGGTAATGTATTGCAAACCTGTATGTATAATTCCAAGGGTGTATCCATTTGACAGTTACATATTATACACAGTGGCGGCTGGTGTCCTCAAATTAAAGGGGGTCTGCAGGAGACAGCTCAATGGGAGGGGCCAATGGGAAGGGATGTGGCCAACTAGAAAGGGGTGGAGCCATGCTCAAAACCACAACAACTGGAACTTTAATTAAATAAGCTGCCTTGGGTGCCAAACCGTCATTATGAGAGTCCAATCAAGGCAAAATGAAGTGTAGAAGAAAAAATATTTCAATGCATTGGCTACATGACAACTTGCTAAATATCTAGATGGAAACACAAAGGTTGTGAGGCATGAAAAAATAAATTACTTTATAAATACATTACTGGAATGCCAGTCAAAATAAAGTATAAAAAAAAAACAAGCATCCCTCAACTCAAGACACTTCTCCTTGCACTGCAGTTCTAATTGTAATTTATATTTAGCTTTATAAAATTACCAAGTAACATGCAGAAAGTAGCAACCTCTGTGACACCCCCATTTTTTAAAAATGTTTCTTATCCAAAAAAGACCTGCTGCCTGACAACAAATATCTACTTGTTTCATGGGGATGACATGATCAAAGTAAAAAAATGAACAGCAAACAAGAAACAAGCTTAAGATAAATTGCTTAAAGGATTACTGCACAAGTTATGGACCACACATGATAGATTGGCATTCTGTTTAGTTTACGGGTAAAGCCTGCAAAGATGACTGCAAGTCTCCAACAAATGTAATGAGCTTCTGAAAATACTGTAATCCTGTCCTTTATTACAAATGCTGTCATATGCATTTCAATACCTAAGGCTTATACGTTATCTAGTTATATAAATATTCTTTGCATGGCAACAACAAAAAGGCTTTCAATGTTGGTAATTCTTTAACAGTATACTTATGAAAGCTTACTTGCATCTAACAATCTCCAACAAGCTTGCCTGATGGTCATTAAAGCATTGCTACTTAAACACAGAGCAACAGGGCACTGCAACAGCATGCATTTTCTGAATAATAAGAAGCATAAATCAACAGTATAAAAATATAACAGAAAACCAGAACATTCTGCAAAATCAATGACAGATGAAAAGCCATGGTCGTACTTGTGGTCTCCCTTGGATGGGGGAATACTTTGCACACTTAACTGCATAACTGCTCCTTGCCTTGCTTGGACACATCCAGAGCCACTACAATGGGGACTAGGGTGCAACAAGTATGTCACAATTTGAAATGCCTCTGGCTGACGGTGATGGCTCTAACACTCATACCTCTCAACCTCAGAGCAAAAAATCTGAATAAAGCCATACATAGAAGTGGTGCACAGGCCCAAAAATAAGGACAATTTTTAAATATTGCTCTGATAAACTTAGAAAGATAATAGAATAGTAGTAGGTCTTGCATTAGTATGAATTTTCTGAAGGGTATGAAATCTGAAACTCAAATGTCTGCCATTATATTCTAACTTCAGTCTTTACTGATTTGACACTATTTTGCCAGGAAACCACAATTTTATGAAAAATAGACCAAAAATCTAATGCAAAAATAAAAAATTGCCACACAATAGAGCTGGGAACCTGTCAAAGAAGGGACAATTTTTTTAATATTAGTACTGTTAACTTGGGCAGCTGACAAAATAAGAGCATCTACATGCATTTCTGAAATAAAAGCAAACTATAACTGATCATTATAGTTATTTATAATTGTAAACCCTCCATGTTTTCTTCCAAAATTGCCATTTTGCAGAGGGATTATTAGGGTAGAGCAACATTTTGAGCCAAAATTGGGGACGGTTGAGAGGTTTGGATATTTCTAATTCTATAAAGCGATTTATTTGCACATACCTCTCAACTTCGTAATGCAGGAAATCTGGACAAGGCCAAATATATTGGGGGGAACATACAAACAGTACTAAAAATTGCTCTTGTATAAGCTTAAGACAGTTGATAGAATAACAGGTTTTGCTTTAGCATGCATTTTTCTGAAGGTTATAACATTTGAAACTCAATGTCTGTCATTATTTAGTGACTTTATTCCTAAAGGATTTGCCAGAAAACCACAACTTTTATGAGGAACAAACCAAAAATAAGAAGCAAAAATCTAATCATTCAGCAAAAGTCTGGACAGTTGAGAGGTATAGTTCAGCCGGGGCTGTCTGAGTTTTCTGCCCTTCCCCCCTCACAAACTCACGGTCGAATAGAGCCCACCCCCTGCAGCCATTCCAATGTCCCATTCCTTGGTTATTTTGCCCCATTTACCATAAACACTTTAATGTGTATACTGCTTTACTTCTGCTATGATTTGGATTTCATTTGAAAGTTTTATTTTGCATTTTACGGCACAAACCCTAATAGATGTTTGCTAAACAAAGCAATGCAGTCTCACAATGAAAATAGACTTAGCATTAAAACTTCTCTGCCCTTGAAACTCACATTCATTGAAACAGCATTGAAACCCACATTCAAAGAAGATACATTTTGCCAGTGGCAGATAAAGATTAACTTTGGGCTATTTTCAAATCACAAGCCCCTTGAACATGAAACATACACATGCTCTTTGATACACCTTCCTGATTGTATTAAATTATATTCCTTGTACAATACAGTACAGCTGTTAGATGGCATTTTAAATTTATTGTTTTGAACATTTTTCCAGTAAACAATGAAACAAAATGCATGCACCAATAATGACAAAACTGCCCAATTAAGAACATTTCCATCATAAAAGACTATTCAAACTTCTACAGTCCACCAGTATCAGTAAATATGCACAATCTCTGAAGAAGTGAAAGCCATCTAAATAATTCCACATTAAAGACATCTGAAACCAATGAAGAGGTTGCTGCTAGCAAACAACTTTGTATGTGATTATTTCATCTACAAATAAAGTGCCTGTTGCCCTTGAGGAATAAATTGCCTATGTTGCATTAAAACAATGATAAGCTAGTAATATTGCAATAGGGAATGCATGGCAAACTGATAACAGGTTCATAGTTACTAGGTATCTTCACCAAAAAGGACTGCAGCATCCACCCCCTTTACAAGGCAGTACAGTATCAGCAATGTATCTACCTACTTTGGGAGTAGGACCCACACCCTTCAGCATCAAAAGCAAGTACACTACCTGTTGTACTATTAACAATGCAAGCCAACTCAGCATAATCAGCACTAAACTTTTGTTCCCCTGCAGCTCTCAGCTCCTAGTAAACTCTACTCAACACTCAGCTGTATCTCTGAACTTTGCAGCACAAAAAATCTGGAAAAAGCCAAAATTTATTGGGGGGGGACAAAAGCCCAAAAAAAGCAGGGACACATTTTAAACATTGCTTGTATAATGTTGGAAAGTTGCTAGAACAAAATGCTGTGTTACCATCATACAGTTCACTGCCAAGTCTTGAACCCAGGGGACCCAGTGCAAAACAGTCAGTGCAACATACCGCTATGCCATATCAGCTGTTTTGTGAAAGAGAGGAAGACTGAAACTTAAACAGCTACCATTTAGTGACTTCAGTTCTCACCATAGCTCTCAACCTCATAGCAAAAAACACGTGGACAAAGCCAATAATGGGGGAATACAGCCCTCAAACATATTCAATGAATTCAGTTCTCACCATAGCTCTCAACCTTAGCACAAAAAACCTGGACAAAGCCAATAATGGGGGAATACAGTCCCAAAAATAGGGACAAATTTCAAATATCTATGTTATAAACTTAGAAAATTGCTGGAATAAAAGGTTTTGTATTTTCATGTACTTTCTGAAGAATATGAAGTCTGAAATTCAAATGCCTGTTATTTTTATTTAACATTTGTTAACCAGGAAAGGCTGACTTGGAACAAAAGCCAATTTTCAGCAGAGCAGGGATAAACACTCCAGTCACATGTCTTTGTAAGATGGGAGGACATGCAGACTCCACACAGAAGGCACCACAGCCAAGAATCAAACCAGAGAACCTGCAGCTGTTAGGCAAAAATGCTATCAGTGCACCACTGCACTACTGACTTTGCAAATTAAAACAAACATACAGAAACCACAGATTTTATGAGGAACAGAACAAATATGAGGCAAAAGTCTGCAAACATTTTACAAATGGTGGTGGATAGGGAATTCTGGCCCTTGCCACCTGCACCCAAAATACAGGGTTCAAGCCTGAGTATTCTCCACACACACACACACACACACACACACACACACACACACACACACACACACACACACACACACACACAGTTTCTTTCTCCATAGACCACCTACAGACCTGAATCAACCTAACCTGATTAATCTGCAGCAGCCCTGGATTCACACACCTTAATCCGGTCACAGCAGCAGAATCAATGGCTGGTTTCCTTCTCCTTAGCCCACCTGTGCAAACTAATGGCTGGTTTCCTGGCTCCACAAGAGTAGGCTGCAGGCTCCAGCCTGTGGGCAATGCAGTCTGGTGTCTTTCCATTCTTTGCAGCTGTCACTGCACAGATGTCTGGGCTGCAGGGCAGAAATGCCTTTCTCCCCTATCTGGACTGCCTAACACAGCAGTCTGTAGTTCTGTGAGTACCAAGCACGCATGCGTGGAGTTCTGGGACTCACATTTTTTTTTTATTTTGTATTTCATTTTTTTGTTTCTTTTCTTCTTTCCTTCTACAGGTGGGGGGGCTGCAGTCCTGTAGTTCTATAGCATGAGCCGCCCCTGATTATACACTGTCTGTCTGGGGTACTTCCCCCTGTGTACTGCTTGTATATCTGGGCTGACAGTCATGCCATGTCGATTTTTCAGATGGGGACACATATTTCTTCCAAACATTTACTATGGCTTACTGCTATAATGTGTTAAACAGGGAAGCATTGTGTTTGGCACTACAATTGTGAGAACTTGGCCCTGTCATTGGCAGTACTGGGCAATGGCCACTAGGACAAACCTCACCATGCATACATACTGACCACTCTCACACAATATACAACGCACGCCAACCTAATACACGCAGATCTGCATATTGTACATATGCTACAATCTATCCTGCTACCATGGCCAGCTCAGGTAATCTGTGCTCCACTGTTATTATACCTACACATAAATGTTACTACATTTCTACATAGGATTGTTGGGGGCAGCACACCTGTGTGTTGCTGCATGTCTATATAGGATGGGGGGCACACTTTGCTGTTACTACATTTCTACATAGGACTGGGGGGCACACGTGCTGTTAGTACATGTCTACATAGGATTGGGACGGAACACCTGACTGTTACTAAATTTCTACATAGGATTGGGGGGCATACCTGCTGTTACTACGTGTCTACATAGGATTGTGGGGGCACACCTGACTGTTACTACATTTCTGCATAGGATTGGTGGGGCACAACTGTTACTACATTTCTACATAGGACTGGGGGGCACACCATACTGTTACTACATTTCTACACAGGATTGTGGGGAGCACACTGGACTGTTACTACATTTCTACACAGGATTGGGAAGGGCACACCTGACACTTGTACACATTTGCTATGACTGTACTGGTATGTCAGGTACTTCATTTCATACTGTATTCTAACTTATCATGCTGTCTAGAAGCATATCAGTGTACTACAGGTCTTAGTTTTGATTGACCTACATTTCAGTTTCTGACTTCTTACCCTTCAGAACTAACATCCCACTGCCTGCCCTGTTGTAGTCTATCTGTGTAGGCCTGGAGGGGGAGGTTACCCATAGCCAATAATCACAGGCCTTAGCACTGCCTTAGTTTGTGTTTATCTACACCTGTCCTTCTGGCTGAGACTGTTGTTGGGTATGTGAGCCTCCCTGACTAGCATGTGTGTGTCATGTAAACACACTTGTGTCCCAGCACATTTCCTGCAGTGGGTTTTGTCACCTTGTCTAGTACTGGCTACTATGGTGACACCAGTATTTGTAACAGATCTCATGCTGCCACTATAGGTATCTACTATCTGCTGGCATCACATTCAGCCACTCAATTCCCTTACATGCTGACATCCATACCATAGATACAAGTAACAACACATACTACTCCATTCAGCAATTGGTAGGAAGAGTGATGTACCTTGTGGCTGTGCCAGTACTGAGGATGGTGCTGGAGGGCTGACTATATGGGATGCACATATTACACTCCCTATACATGGTTAACCCCAGGTAGTGTCATGTTTGGCATCCCCTTTACTGTATGTGCGAGTCAGAGAGAGGTGCTATTCTCTGGGTCTCTACTGTGTCAGTGTACGTGCTATGTGTTGCCTCTTTGCCAAGGCCAGGACATACTGGGCACACCTCCTTCTGTCTACTCAGGCAGGCTCAGGTTGTTCCTCCTCTGAGTCGCTCTGTGCCTGTGCAGGCCTTGGCAATGGTAGGGGGCTGTGTGGCCATGCCCCATGCTGTTCCTGCTGCAGCTGTTTCCACAGGGTCATATTGTGTAGGATGGCACATACGATGATAATTTGGGTACATGTAGCTGTTGAGTACTGCAAGGCTCCACCAGATGTGTCCAGGCACTGGGACCGTGACTTGAGCATCCCAAACACACACTCTATTATGATTCTGGTCTGTGCATGTGCCTCATTATGGAGTTCTTGTTCAGGGGTGTGTGTGCATTCCTGATGGGTGTCATCAGCCACGGCTCCAGTGCGTAACCAGCATCCCCCACCAGGAGACCGTAAGGGATGTCCCCATTGGCAAATCTCTGGTACAGCTGCGTCAGATGCCAGATGTGGGAGTCATGATAGCTTCCAGGGCAGCCAGCACACACATTCATTATAATGCCCTGGGCATCACACATGACCTGGCAGTTGATGGAGGGGAAGCCATTGCGGTTGATGTAGACCCTACCCTGCTCATCGGGTGGTGCTTTGATGCATATGTGCATGTAGTCTATAGCACTCACTACCTCAGGGTATTCTGCTATTTGGTGGAAGAGACACATATTTCTGGCCAACGCCTAACAGCTGTTGTGGAAATATACGTGCTCATTGGCATGTGCTGACATGGCATCCAGGAACTGATGGAGTACCTTGCATGCTGATGCCTGTGAGATCCCCATGATATTCCAAGTTGGCCTTTGGTAGGTACCTGTGGATAGTATTCTTACACCTACACATACCTTGATATCCACTGGGATGGGTTCCGCTCTGTTAGTTCTGTGTGTCAGGCGTGGCCAGTACAGCTCAACAATTTGCTGTAGGAGGTCCCTGTCCACCCTATACCGCTCCACTATCTCCAGCTCATGTAGCCCCTGGTAGGTTACCCTGGGACTGTACACTCTTCTCCATCTCCTCACTGTGGGTTGGTTGACAGCATTCTCATCCTCACCACCCTCAGCCTCTTCTACATGTTGATGTATGATAACTGCTGCTGCCCCTATCATTTTGTTGCTTTTGTTTGTTAAACATTCCCAGCTTGTATACACTGGTAGTGTAGAGTACATGGAAAAAAAACAGAGGGAAAGGTGTTTTCATAGTTTATAGTAGTGTTCTGGGCTGGGCAGCTGCCTGTGTAATTGGCTGATTCTGATACATTTCACCTGCCAGCTATGCTTGTTCTCCTTTTTTACCTTCCTACTGCTGTTTTCCCTTCCCATTGCCTTCTTGTTTAAGCTTGGGGGCACACCATGCAAACACAGTGCTCAGATGTACACAGAGTTGCTATTTCCTGATTTACTTTTTTTTTTTCCTTTAAAACACGGTGCGCAGTACACACACCTGCTTAGGCACTGTAAAGAGTGATAGGCAGCCTCAGACACACACCCTTGCTTAGCTCTGCTAAGCTAAGGGCACATCCGAACCACAGGGCTCCAGAAAGCTGACAGTATGCCTGACACATCCTCCTGTGATGTCAGATAACTCTTAGGTGTGAACCATGCTATTCCTGCACTCACACAGTTGGGTGCTGGCTAGCATTGAGGGGAAATCTGAGATTCAGTATTATTCCCCTCATTTGCATAGGATTCCTGGTAAAACATAGTTACAGGTCCCACACTGAGCCTTCCCCCTTAGCAACCACTATGCAGTGGCCATATTGTCTTCTGCCTGCCATTGAGTATAATGGCAAAATAGTGACTTTGGTTAGAATGCTTATTTCAGTTTTGTTTTTTTTTGGCCCGATCCTGCTTTTTGCCTATGCTTAAACAGCCAAAATCAGCTAAAAAAATTAAATTTTTATTTTGCCAACTGTTTTCTATGATAATGGCCATATATTTGGCCATTGGCATGCTTTACACATACTATACACCCTTTATTTTGAGCTGTCATAGCTCCATTTTGTAGTTTGTTGAAATGTACTCGATTACTAAACGAGTACATTTCTACACACTACACTAGTCCTGCATGGCCGGCTGACAGCTTCCTGGATAGCAAACTCATCTCATTTGCGTGGTTTTCACTTGCAAATGGGATCATTTGCATACAGGAGCTGAGTCCCTGCAGGAATAGTGCAGGAGCACTTGTGCACGTCCCTGGAGCTTATTCCTGGATTGCACGGTGGCCATATTGCCTCCAGAAGCTCCTGCACTATTCCTGCATGCCATCCAGGGCTTGTTGAATCTGGGGGAATATCTTCCATCTTAGCTTTTTGATGATCATAATAAATATATATATATATATATATCTATATATATATATATATATATATATATATATATATATATATATATATATATATATAGGTCTACCTTACATTAACGACAGTCCAGAATGTCGACAACCATACAGCCGACATCATATGATTGACATTCGGATTGCCAAGAATGGGAAACTGGCATCTCACAATAGTGGGGAATGGAAAGATTTCCATTCCTGCACTGTAGTGCGATCTCGGAGTTGGTATATTAAAGTTACAGGGGGGGTGTTCGGGGTGGAGCCCCCCCCTGCTAGCACTTTAAAGGAAATTTTATTTCCTTTTTTGTGGATTTATTCATAATGTCGAGATTTTGAATGTCGGCTATATGGTGTCTGCCATATGGTTGTCGGCATTCTAAAAGTTCGACATTATGAAGTAGATCCATATATATGTATATAGTTTTATATATATATATATATATATATACACACACACACACACACATATATATATATATATATATATATATATATATATATATATATATAGATATATATATATATATGGTATATGGTGACATTGCCATCAAATTCATAAGGAATGCAATAATAAAAGAAGGAACTATCTTTACTAAAAGTATTCCTTTACTATCTGTAAACCAGAGTTTGTTGACAATGCAGATTTCAGTATCTTTGAAGGAGACAGTTATAGTCATGGCTGATTGGTAAAGATAATCGCAGTATAAGGACAAAATGATTGACTTCAGTATCTTTGAAGGAGACATTTATAGCCGTGGCTGATTGGTAAAGATAATCGACAAATTTTGATCTGGGACACTCCCCCCAGTCCCATCTCTTTACCTCATTCTACCTAATAGACTCCTTTTGCACTTATTTTTAGTAATTTTTAATTTAATTGCATTTTTTTAAACTGTTTGGTCTAACATTGCTACATACTCGTGTGCTAGCTTGCAATGCATTTGAATTGTTTTTACTGCCGTTTTAGCTACTTTTCTGTATATATATATATATATATATATATATATATATATATATGAATAAAAATATATATATATATACCTTTCTTGTAACTAGTGCAGTCCAGATTCAGATTTGCTGTATCCAGGACTGTATATAAGCTTATGAGCCCCCCTCCCCCCCAACCTTTCTGTGTTGGAGGGAAGCCTTCTAGTTTATTAGTGGGAGTGGTAAGAACAAGGTAACCTATCTACCACATAAGGAGTGGTTCTGGCCCAGAAATTGTAGTTATTGGCCGTTTGGGCAGTTTTTCCATCTCTCTCAACTTTCTGATTTAAAAGCCTGCATTTGCACTTGTTTCCCCCATTCCTGAAACTAATTTAGTCCAGATACAGATTCTTAATTTTAGCACTTGAATTTGCTTATCCTTGATCAGCACTTGTTCAGAACTTGTAAGCACTAAATAACCTACTAATTACTACATCCCTCAACCTTCTACATTACCTAGAGGCAAACAGTTTTTGTACTTACTTTCCTCACTTGCTTAGAGAAAAACAGCTCTTGTACTCACTTTCCTCACATATCTAGAGGAAAATTGTTTTTTTATTCAGGCATGTCGAGGGTCAGCTCCCAGTGTTCTCTCCTGCTAATCTGATGAATCTGGGCAGCTTGGGGCAATGTAGAAATTGCCTCATGTACACAGACAACCATCTCCTCCTACCACCCAACACTACAACCTGTGAGAGATGCACTTATTTAGCCAAACTGGAGGTAAAGCTCTCTTCAATCAAGAATGAACTTGACAATCAAGAGGAGAAGGTAAACACTTAAACCACACCACACTCATCACATAGTCTCACTAAATGTACACCACCAAAATCCACACATAGAAACACAAAAACATTTGCAGAGGCTCTCAATAATAATAACCTGCTCAAGCAACAGAGACCTCCAAAGCAGAAATGAAAGCAACCTCCACCCCCCAACACAACCCAAATGACACATAGCCCGCAGACTCAGTGTGCCACTCAACCACAGCCAATAAGGCAAAAGAACGTACCCAACACACTAGTCATAGGTGACTGTATAGTCAGGCACACTAACGTCCCACTCAAAAGGCTAAACAAGGAGAAGGTTACTGTCAGCTGTCTGTCGGGTGCCAGGATCCGCCACATAACCCATGCACCTAGGTCACTCCACAACAAGTACAAATATGACTCTGTCATTGTTCATGTTGGTGTGAATGACCTGAGATATACCTCCCTGGACTACATGAAAAGAGACATGGAAGAGCTCTCTGATCTTGTAGCCCAGGCAAGTATGACCCTAGCACTGAGTAGCATTCTGCCATCACCCAGAATGATGCCACAGTATAAGGGCAAAACGATTGACTTCAACAATTGGCTTAGCTTCTGGTGCTATTCTAAAGGGATCCGGTATCTGTCTGCCTGGGATGACATGGTCGACAGACTATGATGTTTTGCCAGAGATGGCCTGCACCTGTCACCCCTGGGATTCTGGATACTGGCTAAGATTCCTGCCGCCCCTATAGTGCCTTTTTTAGGCAAGGTTCAAATGACGAATTCACCACCATAACAGGAACAGGCAAACAAAAACTGAGGGTGATGCTACTCAATGCTAGAAGTCTAAATCTCAAAATGCACTCACTCGAGGCACTCCTTAAAATGGAGAACATCGATATCTGTGCAGTGACTGAGACCTGGTTCAAGGCTCCAGAGAGCACCCCTGAACTATCAAGATATAACTCATACCACACTTTTCGGCCATGTAACCTGGACCAGAACACCAAAGGCGGAGGTGTGTCCATATTCATTAAGGATATCCACACCTCCAGGCTAGTTGCTCAGCATAATGCAGCCGAGGTTATCCAAGTGCAACTAACTCTGGGCAAAACTGCAATCCCAATTGTAGCTTGCTATAGATCACCCACCATGCCCCAGGATTCCCACTCCTCTTTTCTTGATGCACTGGAATATATTAGGGTTCAACCAAACAACCTAATAATGGGCGATTTCAACTACCCTACCATTAACTGGGAAAACTACTCATGTACCAACTCCTTCACTCAACACTTTCTGGAATTCATAAATTCCAATGCCCTGGATCAACTTATCCACAACCCCACCAGGGGCAACAATATCCTAGATCTAGTCATTACCAACATGAGTGACCGGTATTCCACACCTGAAGTCAACGCCTCATTGGACAAATCCGACCATAAGCTAATTACCCTAGATATTCACATCCTGATCCCACCCCCCATTAAGGAAACCATGGTAAAAATTTTCTCCAAAGCCAACTTCATGCTTTTTAAGACAGAAGTGGTGAACTTCATGACACCCATGCAGATGGACAATACAGTTAGGACTACTGAATCCTACACAATTGCACTTTATAAGCATTTACATGAGTGCATGGATTGTGCTATCCCAAACAGAACCAAGACACTATCCTCCAAAAAAAGTTAGCCAATCTGGTGGTCCCCTGCCATAAACAAACTGTACAACAGAAGGAAGAAACTGTTGCAAAACAGTAAAATCCCATGAGTGGAGGAGCTCCCTGATCAGCCTCAGTAAGAAGCTGTGATCCCTGATAAAATCCTCCAAAGCTAGTTATGAAAACAAAATCTCCACTGATTCTAAAGACAACCGCAAAGCATTCTATAGCTATGTCAAGAATCTCAATGGCAACACTCAGATCTGCTCTGAGTTACAGCACAATGGCACTAAATATACAGACCCAATTGATATTGCCAACATCCTGGCAGATAGGTTCAGTGCTAACTTTACCCCGCTCTCACCCCCCAAAGAGCCCATCTCTATACCGGAAGAATGCAAAGTTCCTGTAATCACGGCTGCACAGGTAAAAATCACAATCTCCAAAGTCAAGAACACAGCATCCATGGGACCAGACAACATCCCAGGCTGCATTCTACATGAACTACAGAACAAACTGGCACCCCACCTAAGTACCATGTTCAATAATAGCCTCACCTCAGGCTTTGTGCCTGCTGAATGGCGCACAGTGAAGGTTATCCCTCTCCACAAAGGGGGAGACACCACGGACCCCAGGAACTACTGCCCCATTAGCATGACAAGCCTGGTCTGCAAGACCATGAAACATATCATTATGGAACTTATAAACAAAGACATTGGTAATCTCCAAACTCTGGATCCCACCCAGTTCAGGTTTGTAAAAGGCAGTTCATGCCTCCTAAACTTGATAGACTTCTTTGAAGCAGCCACCAAAGCCGTAGACAAGGGTAAGGTGGTTCACACAGCCTATCTAGATCTTGCCAAGGCTTTCAACACCATCCCCCACTCTGGAATTATAGATAAACTCACTAAACTAGGTATAAATTCCTATGTCACAAGATGGGTTGCCAACTGGCTTACTGACAGAACCCACACTGTGAAAGTAGCAGACTTCAAATCCGACTTCAGACCAATGACAAGTGGAGTACCACAGGGTTCATTCTTGGGTCCTCTCCTGTTTGGTATTTACTTCTCTGAAGTACAGGCTAAAACAGAAGGTCTTTGGTTAATGAAGTTTGCAGATGACTGCAAACTAGGAGCCATAATCAAAACTCTTAACGATGTGGACATCCTACAAAAGGGCCTCACTGAGACAGATGCTTGATGTCAAAACCATGGCATCAAGCTCAATGCCAAAAAGTGCATTGTCATCCTCTTTGGTAAAAACTCAGTACCCATGAACTACAACATAGGCAGTAGTATACTTAACACCGAAAGTGTGATAAGAGACCTTGGGAGACAGGTGGACAGTAGTCTCTCTTTTGATAATCACATCGATACAGTAGTCAGGAAATACTTCTACGTGGCACACCTCATCACAAAAGGTTTCTCATCCAGAAAAAAGAGGTCATTGTTCCCCTCTACTTATCACTCATTAGACCCATTAGAGTACAGCACCCCTTTTGGTATGTACCTCACAAGACATCTACAACAACTGGAAAGGCCACAGAAATACCTCACAAAGAGGATTACTTGCCTCAAACAGATGCCCTAAGCAGACCATCTCAGAAAACTCCAGCTTTACTCTGTCGCATATCGCCTACTCAGAGGTGATCTCTGCCTACCATACAAAGCTATGTCAAACCCAGAGCTGTTGGACATGCTCCACTTAAAGAAATCTCAATCCCTCTGCGCTACATGCTCTAGGGACCTAAACCTTATCAGCACAATAAACAGAGCATGCCGGAGGGATAGATTCCTGTCCCAGAGACTTCCCATACACCGGAATAAACTATTTATCTATATCAAACAAAGCTCCTAATTAGCACTCTTCAAGAAAAATCTTGATGATTGGATGAGAAATAGGAAATTTACCCCCGGGGATCACCTTTGTGGCTCTGCTTGACAGTGGCACAGGAAAAATAATTTTCTTGGGTGGCAAAAGCCAGGGTACTTTTTTGGCTGGGCTTGTATAGGCCCCAGGGCCAATATCCTAGTACCCACCTATGATCCTAAAAATCCACCCTCATTTCTGGCAGAGCATCCACTACCCCAGCATTAGCTCTTCTGAGCCCTGGTATAGCTGCCTTCCCCAAGCAGGTATGATTTGTCAAATTATGAGAATTTGCATTTTTTTCAGACTGGCAAATAGTGCAGATGATTGAGGCTATCAGCTTCTTTTTATGGTCTAACGTTTGATTCTCATGATCTCCATTTTCTTATTCATTGATTCTGTGTAAGTCAGTTAACCAAACAGTGCTCCATGGCAATTTGAAGACTTTGCTAGGCCCCTTAATGATTTTCTGGACCAGGTGCCCAGTAACTACCTATGAACCTTTTATGAAGTCTCAGCTAATCTCAATTTTTTAAGTGTTTAAATTCTAAACATTTTGTAGTAAATGAATCAGAAATAGAAAATTATGTAGTAAATGCTTTGTAGAATAGAAAGATAAAGCCCTGATTACATCACAGCTGACATGAATTTCAGTATTAGTTCAGCTGCCTATTTGAAAAGCAAGTATGGATGGGAGTCATGGGCCAATACTCACTTGCCCATCCTGGTGGGAGGTAGTGATTCTCACTCAAAACATGGTGGCTGATATATAGGGGGAGCACTAAGTCTCTATCCCATGACCCCTGCTGTCCACAGAGCTTGGAATACCATGTGCAACCACTGAACAAGTTGAGACAAACCCTCAAAGGGCACATAAACCTAAGCTTGGAAGAGTCACCACAAGGGATCAGGGTGCTCTCCCTTGTGACCAACAAGGTTGTCCTTCCTACCACCTGGCTGTCTCATAAGTAACTAAGCTCATTAAGGATTTCTGGGCAGGAAGGAATGTGACAGTGCTCCAGCCTGCCTGAGAATCCGCAACTGCCATGCTCACAGAACAAATTGGGTGATTAGGTGCATGTAGGGGTTCCAAAAATAAAAACAGCAAATGAGCAATTCAGACTAGAATAAGTAAAATACATTACAAATATATACTAAATACATGTGTGTGCACATATTTATATATATATATATATATATATATATATATATATATATATATGTGTGTGTGTGTGTGTGTGTGTGTGTGTGTGTGTGTGTGTGTGTGTGTGTGTGTGTGTGTGTGTGTGTATAGGTGCATGGCAAAGTATCTAGTATCTAAACTCAAATTATGTAACAGTCAAACTGAAAAACACAAAATATCAAAAAAGGAAACCTATTTTATGCTGAGAAAATAGGAAAGCCATGGCAACACATTACAGTAAAGACACCTAGCAGGCATACAAGGAGTGAATGTAAAGGGCAAATACTGAAGCCAGAGCAACAAATTGCAAGAGCCACTGCTATATACCAGTTACACCACAAGTCCCACAGGAAAGCACACACACCCATATACACAGTATTACTAGTCTTAGGTGTCAGTTGACATACACACGGAGAAGAGGAAACTGGAGGAAGGAATACACAGGTTACAGTACAACATGCATTGCAGTGTCTACAACACAGCCTGAAATATGAGAGACATACCAACCGTTACACTCACAGAACAGTGTCCACAGCATACCAGCATGGTCCCCACCCTGATAATCTGAAAGGGCTATGCCTACCTAACAAACCTTTTTATAGCACAGTCCTGTAATCACAGTGAGAACTGCAATCACTACACAACAGGCTGCATGCAATTAGTAAATGCTGGCTAACAACTGGTGCAGAGGCCATCACATGGACATGTGCAGATACCTACAAAAGCATCCTGTACTCCCAGTCCACACATGCAATACTTTCTTTGCACCCACTGGATGTAGATATATATAGAGAGAGAGAGAGAAAAGAAAAGAAAGAAAATATATAACAACAAAACAAACAAGTTGTCATCACAACCTGACACTGCCAAGGCAAACTGAAGCTGGCAAGAGAAGCAGCAGCAGGCCAACTATCAGAAAGCCAACGCAAACAGCTGTAACAAACACAGACAATGTAAAGTAAAAATATAATAGTCTACATACTAAAAACCCTCCATATGTGTTATTGGTCTGTATCTATGTATATGAAGATGTGCATAGGGCAGGGGACATACTGCAACTGTCACTGAAGGCTGTACATACATATATATGTGAAGGTAACTATGTGCACATATCAATGTAGGTTGTAGTGCAACGTACAATGTAGGTTGTACAGTAATGGATGTTCATCAGTACGTTAGTGTGTGTATACATATGTGTTAATAAAAAGGTTTATATATATATATATATATATATCTATCATATGCATATGTATGTATATCGAGATATGTATGTCTATATATATATATATATATATATATATATATATATATATATATATATATGTATATATATATATATATATATATATATATATATATATATATATATAATATGCATATATGTATACATAGATAGAAAGGGATGTAGAAATACATAGACATATATAGATAGATAGAATATGTACATACATATATATATATATATATAATACACACATACATATATAGATATATGTAGATACATATACATATACAGACAGATCTGACTGTCTACAGATATGTCTGTATATGACTATCTCTCTCTCTCTGTCCCACCCCCACTCTCTCTCTCCCCCTCTCTCTCCATATCTATATATACTGAGTGAGGCACTTGTGTGCAGATGTATTGCAACAGGTGCCTGGTGACAAAGGCATGGAGTGAACACCAGTGTGGATACTGGAGTACCATACCCCATTCCAAAACACTTACACCAGTAACCACCACATATGTGCTTGCCTGGCCACCACTGCATGTGTCAGGGGGGAACAGGGGCAACAAGTGTACAATAGGCTCCCCATTGATATTCACAGTGGCACACTAGTCCTGTAATACCTGTAAATGGTATGTGTCAGCAGACATGGTGTGTCAGCTATGGATATGTAGGTCGCTGTACCCCTCTACACCCCACAATGTCCTACACAGTATGTACCTCCCATGACAGCTACAGATATGGAGAAGGACACAGTCATATGTAAGAAACTGTGACAATGCACTCAAACACATTATCTATGCAGAGTGACTGACAAGACCACAGAGTGCACCCATACTACCTACATAGAGGTTACCACTGCTGGATATACATAGTTAAGTCACACCCATGACAGTTGTCCAACAACCATGGTAACACCTCACAACATCCACAGCCCAAATGACCTATGTCTTTCATCCTTGTCACCGCAGTAAAGAGCACATGGTGGAGGTACACGTTCCTAATTACAGATAAGACATACCCTGGAGTAAACCACACAGCATTAAGAAGCAAGCTTCCCATGAGTAGATGTCAGGCATACCCCTGCTGAATGTTATGCAGATAGGTAATATGCCATATGAGTCACCCTGTGTAACGTTTTGACAGGAGCAGGTATGATCACATCACATGTGTCAAAAGGGGCAGGGTAGCATAACAGTATGCTGCTGTAGGCCCAGGGCCAATAGCATACTACCTACCTAAGACACAATGCACACCCACGAACCCATTGCAAACCAACTATGTGAGGTGGAATGAGTGTGCCAGTGACTGGGTGCATGTTATGTAATGGTGTGATTGCTCACCATGACTGTCTGTCTGTCATGGTAGTGTGTGTCCTTGGTATGAGGCCAGAGACAGATGTGTGAGGTATTGTGATCCAAACATACTACATTGCCATATGTTGTGCTGTGTTACCCTGTATGTGACTGCGGTGTAGGTAGGGTTATGGCAAGTAAGAGTAGTGTGCATTACCAGTGAAATATGTAACGTGCATTGCATGCAGTGCATGGGTTGATAATGTTCCCCATACAGTACCTTGATACAAACCCCCAGTGTGAGGTTGTGCATTGGACCTGAACCAGTGTGCTGACTGCTGGAGTATACTAGTCTGTCGTATGGAGTGTGCCAGGTACTGTTGCACAGTTGTCGGCTGAGCACTTATATCTGGTCATTTACATGTGTATCCCCCAATAGACAGACAGATGCTATATATGGGAGGTAAATTATATCACTACAGTCGAGTATCATGTGTATTATGTGTGCCATATTTTCCTGACATATATTGCTGACATATTTTTCTTTTCCTTTTTAGGGCTATGGTTCACCAGCGAAACCCTGCCTACTCTGCTGCGGAGGATGAGGAGATACACCAGAGCCTGGTGCGGGATTTCGCAATACTCTTTTCCCGCAACAGCCAGAACCAGCAGGAGAGGGCTGCACTGTGGCAAGACCTGGTCCATCGGGTAAATGACATAGGCATGCATAACCGGACATATGAGCAGGTGCGCCATCACTGCAGTGATTTAATTAGAAATGTCCATCAGCGTGCATCGGATATCCACAGGCAACAGCTTGCCACAGTTGGTGGGGCAGCTATACATCCCCCCCTCACCAGACTGGAGGGACTTCTCCTAAGTGTTGTGGCTCCAGCCCAACAGCAACAACAGCAGCAGCATACATACATAATGATGAAGGCTGGTGCCACCCAGCAGCAGGACTCGGAATGTGCAGGTAACATGCCATATGTATAGTTGACTGTTCTGTACACTGGTAGTTTATGCATGTGTGAGGTGTGTCCTCGGTTTGTAGCTGTTATCTTGGTAATTATTGTGCAAGAGTGATATTCTCAATATCAGCAGTAGACCTGTGGAAGCCAACTGTTGTACTACTGAACTGTATCATACTCACAGTATCAATGGCACAGTTGTGCCCACTGACAATAAATGTCTCATTTCTGCAGGTCCCTCTGGTGTAACAGCAAGGCAGCCTATCCATGCTGATGAGTGTGTAATAACAATACCTTCAATACTCTTGATACTAATAGTAATAATAGGCTGAAGCAGTAGTGCTATGTGTTTGATTGCAGGTGTGTTTGCGTCTGTGTGTTGATATCTCATATACTGAGGAGTGTGCATGTGTGCATGTGTGCATGTGTGCATGTGTGCATGTGCGCATGTGTGCATGTGCAGCTGTGTGCATGTGTGCATGTGCACCTGTGTGCATGTGCACCTGTGTGCATGTGTGCAGGTGTGCATGTGTGCACCTGTGTGCATGTGTGCACCTGTGTGCATGTGTGCATGTGTGCACCTGTGTGCACCTGTGTGCATATGTGCATGTGTGCATGTGTGCCTGTGTGTATCAGTGGTGACATTGTGTACACATTGTAAACTGTGTTTCCTGTCTTAATCCTACAGGTTCTGGTGGTGCTCTGGTGTTGTGCAGCAGGGAACCTGAATCAGCTGTCATGGATAGTGATAATGATGATACCTGTGTAATGGCACAGGGAGGTGTGCCAGGGTCTGTCGTTGGTCAGTCAATTGACAGTACACAGCTGTCGACCCCATCAATGCGCACAGTCATCCTGCCAATACATCCTTTGTCACCAATGTCCCTAGGTGATGGACAGGATACAGTGGGCATTGACCAGGGTAATGTGGTATCAGTGGCACATGCATCCCCACACAGCAGCCATGGTCAGGGTCCTGACATGGTACCACACAGGCAGATGTCCAGGGGTTCTTGTGGGAGCATCCGTGGGCATACTGCTCCTGTCAGACGTGCCCACAGAGGTCTTTCAACCTCAGCTATGTTTTGGGCTGTAATGCAGGCACAGTCACGTATGGAACGGTACACCAGACAGGGTCTGAGGGAGCTGAGAGCATGTCGCACAGCTATGAATGACAGTATGCATGATGTTGTGGCTGCCATTCGTAATTTCACCGAGGTCATTGACAGACGTTGGGGGGGGGGACATTATATTTGTTCCACAACTACATGTCCATGAGCCAGGGCAATGGTGGACGGTTGAGGCATCAACGTGGGCGTATGACAGCAACAGCAGCAGCTGGCAGTCATTGCGGATGACAACAGGCCCGCGCCCGCTCCCATAGTGCCAGCAGCAGTCGCAGCAATGCTGGGTCTGTGCTGTCATCAGACCGCCCCAGGAGACCACGTGCACATGGCTCTGGACAGTCCCAGCAGGGAACTGTCTCCAGTCAACAACCACCTGCTTCTGATGACAGTACCCAGTCTGGCTTAGTACCTGATACGGTCTGTAGCACCCTTGCCAGGCAGAGGTATCATGTCCGTGGCCAGAGACAGTGATCTGTATGACCAGGCAGGTACCACAAACACCTGTATATGGCAGCCAATAGGTGGAACTGTATGCATGCATACACACATGCGAATTGATAACACCTAGGGCTACTGCATACACACACAAACTGCATCAGCATTGCCACATCTTGTACTGCTGTCCCTCACCAACACACACACACACACACACACACACACACACACACACACACACACACACACACATACATGTCAATTGGTTGCATCAGTGGCAGACTCAGGCATACCAAGTACACACCCTGTGCATATGATGAAACTGTGCCACCTCCTGCAATCTGTAACATCTGTGCAGGAACAGGTTAACGTGGTGCTGATACACAGGGTGACTACATAGAAGTGTAGTAATAGTATCATGTTGTCAACAGTACAGTGTAATGATATCATTGTGGGTATATCCCAGCATGCCTGATGCAGTAACAGTATGATTGTCATTGTATTGTTTTGTACACCCATAGTAATTACCATAGTGTAATGTCTGCACATCTTTGCATGCTGGTGGTGAGGCTGTCAACAGAAGGCCACCTACATAGGTAGCACAGGGGATAAGAAAATGTAAGTATTGATACTCAATGATGGACATGTAAACTGCAAGTTGCATGCTGTCCACACTCGACTCTGCAATGAGGATGTTTGAGGATGTTGATATCTGTGCAGTAATACAGAACAGGTTCAAGACTCACAAGAGCACCCTAGCACTACAAGGTCACACCTCATACCATGCTTGACAGCCCCAAAACACAGAACTAACTATGACAGGAGGGAGAGTCTCCAAACATGTCAAGGATACTGTGGTGCCAGGACAGGTAGCATACATCCTACTAAGTTTGGAACTGCTGAGTGAGGGCTCAGTGTCTGTTATTCGAAATGTGTATTAGTTCAGGTATTAGCACTTGGGTTTCAGGCCAGTTATTCTACATTACGAAGGTACATGGTCTGTACACTTGTGGGAGGTGAGGCTGGACCCTGCCCATCTGACCTGTGAGTTTCTGGGTACAGGCTTATAGTGCCTGCATATTTGCACTCTTACCTACTGGAAGTCGTACACCTTGTTTGTTGTAGCATAGACTAGATCCAGGCCTGCTGACTGTAGCTTTGTTTGTATGCATGTTTGCTTGTTATTTCCCTGAAACACTGCTTCCACCTGCAATGCAGATTTACAGCACCTCTGTGGATCCCTAGTGACATCTGTATTGTTTACTGTACTGATGTCCATGTCTCACTTGACAGAACGTCACTGTTTGTCCTGTTTGCATGTAAGTTTCCTGTAACACATTTCATATGACTTACCTGTCATTTGCTCATGAAAGCATTTATATATGCCAGCACTAACAAATCAGAAGCACTACACCCTCACATACTCACCTTGAGTACCTTGTTCCCCATTGGCCCTATGTGTTGTTAATTATTATGGAATTCACAATACTATGGTAGCATGTGCAAAGGTCACTTGTCAATCTCCTCTCTGGTCCAGTTGGTGAATCTGTGAGTCATGTGGCAATATTACAGCTGCCTCATGTACACAGACAACCCTCTCCCCTTCCCATAAACTTACAACACATGTGAGAGATGCAACCACATAGCTAAACTGCGGGCTAAGCTCTCTCAACTCAGTACTGGCATAACCTGTCAGGTGGAGTGGGATACTACAGTGAATATAATACCAGTCTCACATAGACCTACCACGACAGCAATTCAAGCACATAAACCCACAGGAACATTCTTGGAGTCTCAGAATAGCATCCTGCCTGAGCAGCAGACACCTGCGAAGCAGACATACAAGCAAATGTTACGCCAGAACAGAGCACGTGCAACACATAGCTCACAAAGCCTGTGTGCCGAACAGTCACAGCACATATGGCTAAACAACACACCTGCTACAGTTTAATAGGTACCTCTATCGTCAGGTACACTGAGGTCCCGCTCACCAGGCTGAACAATGAGAAGGTCACCAAGAATGCTGCCACAATATGTAGACAGGATGATCAATTTCTACAATTGGCTTATGTTTCGGTGACATTCAAAGGGGATCCAATGCCTGTCAGTGTGGGATTACATGCTAGACAAGCCACGATGCTTTGCTAGGGACAGCTTGCACCTGTCACCCATGGGCCATTGTATATTGGCAAAGGCTGTTGCTACACACATAGTGCCTTTTTATGCAAGGCTCAAATTACATAGCCACCTACACAGGTATCACACGGGATAGGACACTAATAGTAATGATACTCAACGCCAGCAGTGTAAACCTCAAGATGCATGCACTGGAAACTGTCCTTAGCATGGAGAACAGCAATATCTGTGCAGTAACAGAATCCTGGTACAAGGCTCCCAGGTGCACCCCATCACTGCCAGGTCATACCTCATACCATGCTTGTCGTCCCCTAAACATGCACCAAAACAGAACAGGGGGGAAGTATCCAAAGGCACCACAGATACACACACCTCCAGGTTGGTGGCACAGCACAAAGCATCAGAGCCTATCCATGTGCAACTAACAGTGAGTTAGACTGCCTTCAGGTTCATAGCCTGGCACACACCACCCTCCCATACCCAGGGAACCCACTTGGCCTTCCTGACAACACTGGGAATATGATGGTCTCTACAAACACCATTATATGGGTGGGCTGCAACTACCCAAACATAGAGTGTGAGCATTATTCTAGCTCCAAGACCCCAGCTGAAAGGTTCCTAGCATTTATTCACTGAATTGCTATGGAACAACTTGTTACCATTCCCACAAGAGGTGACAACATGCTGCACCTGTTCATCAACAACATGTGGACTATATGCTCCAGACCAGACGTGTATCCCTCGCTGGTAGGATGACACCATATACAACTCACACTGTATATTCACATACCACATGCAGCCCCTGCACAGAACACCACAGTCATAAAGTTGTCTAATGCAAATTCCATGTATTCACATGAGGCAGGCTTCAGACATGGGAACTATTGAAGGTCACAGTTACATATGTGGATGTGGCACACACATACATCATGTGTGCATTGACATTACTGATATAATCTATGTCGTGCAATATTGGGAACAACACCCCACACACATGGACAAACTGTGTGACAAAAACACACATGGCATTTGTAGGATACAAACCCATACCTAACTGTGTTATGACAATTGTGAGAGACGCAGTAGCAGAGCATGCTATTTGCATTACTGGGAGGCTTGCTTTCTCCTGCTGTACTTATAGGGTGCTGACATCATCAGTGTTTAGACAGTGGAATATGCAGCATGTGGTGTTTTGTACTAGTTGCCAAAAGGGACATTTCTCTTACACATAGAATTGCACACACGTGCACTATTTGCATTATTGGGAAGCCTGCTTTCTCCTGCTGTACTTATAGGGTGCTGACATCATCAGTGTTTAGACAGTGGAATATGCAGCATGTAGTGTGTTGTACTAGTTGCCAAAAGGGACATTTCTCTTACACATAGAATTGCACACACCCTACTCAGGCAGGCTTCAGACATGGGAACTATTGAAGGTAGCAGGTACATTTGTGTATGTGGCACACACATACATCATGTGTGCATTGACATTACTGATATAATCTATGTCGTGCAATATTGGGAACAACACCCCACACACATGGACAAACTGGATGACAAAAACACACATGGAGTTTGTAGGATACAAACCCCTACCTAACTGTGTTATGACACTTGTGAGAGACGCAGTAGCAGAGCACGTTATTTGCATTACTGGGAGGCTTGCTTTCTCCTGCTGTACTTATAGGGTGTTGACATCATCAGTGTTTAGACAGTGGAATATGCAGCATGTGGTGTGTTGTACTAGTTGCCAAAAGGGACATTTCTCTTACACATAGAATTGCACACACCCGAATATGCAGCATGTGGTGTATTGTACTAGTTGCCAAAAGGGGCATTTCTTTTACATATAGAATTACACACACCGAGCACTTGCAGGATTCAAACCCCTACCTTACTATGTTATGACACTTGTGAGAGACGCAGTAGCAGAGTGCGCTATTTGCATTACTGGGATGCTTTCTTTCTCCTGCTCTACTTATAGGGTGTTGACATAATCAGTGTTTAGACAGTGGAATATGCAGCATGTGGTGTGTTTACTAGCTGCCAATAGGTACATCTCTCTTACACATAGAATTGCACACACCCTACATTCACACACACACTGAGCACTTGCAGGATTCAAATCCCTACATAACTATGTTATGACACTTGTGAGAGATGCAGTAGCAGAGCGTGCTATTTGCATTACTGGGAGTCTTTCTTTCTCCTGCTGTACTTATAGGGTGCTGACATCATCAGTGTTTAGACAGTGGAATATGCAGCATGTGGTGTGTTGAGCATGCTATTTGCATTACTGGGAGGCTTGCTTTCTCCTGCTGTACTTATAGGGTGCTGACATTATCAGGGTTTAGACAGTGGAACATGCAGCATGTGGTGTGTTGTACTAGTTGCCAAAAGGGACATTTCTCTTACACACAGAATTGCACACATCCTACCCCACCCACACACTGAGCACTTGCAGGATTCAAACCCCTACCTAGCTATGTTATGACACTTGTGAGAAATGCAGTAGCAGAGCGTGCTATTTGTATTACTTATAGGGTGCTGACATCATCAGTGTTTAGACAGTGGAATATGCAGCATGTGGAGTGTTATACTAGTTGCCAAAAGGGACATTTCTCTTACACATAGAATTGCACACACCCTACTCCCCCCCCCCCACATTTACACATACACACACTGAGCACTTGCAGGATTCAAACCCCTATCTAACTATGTTATGACACTTGCGGGAGACGCAGTAGCTGAGCGCTCTATTCAAATTACTGGGTACCATTTGTGCTCCTGACATATGTATAGTGTGCTGACATCATTATTTATGAAGAGGTATGTACATCTGTTACTATCCATCAGTAAGGGGGAGAGCATATATATGCATTAACTTTGCAGAGGCACAGTGGCCTACGGTACTGCGGAGGCAGATGCCAAATACACTGTGGATAGCCTTCTGTATTCCCTAGGGACAACAGCCTAGTATTGAACTCTACGGCCATATGTTTACCTGTCAGATGCAAGTATCTGTTGCTCATAAACTGCTTGTGGGTCTTTATTGCCATAGCTTTCCCTATCTCTATGAACAACTTGTGTACTGTGGCAGATGTTTGCATATGAGTGGGATCCACTACTTTACTTATGTCTCTGTTGTAATTTCACTGTGTGCACTAGGCAGATTTCTGTATTGTGGGAGGTTTCTGTATTAACACATACAAATGCCAGATATGTGTGTGCAACTGCTGAACTGTGACATGGCCTAAGTGTGTGAGCATGCCCAGTTCACAGTTTATAAGGCTTCTTGACTGACACGTCTCATTTATCTAAGTGTGCAAGCATGCCCAGTGTGAACTTTCCATATGTCGAGATCTGTGGTCCACCACATTTGTGTTTGTCTGTGGACTTCATCTATATTTCACATGTACAGTTGAGTGTTGGACATCAGGTTGTGTTCCTACTGCCCAACTGCTTTGTGTCTGAACCTCACAGGCATTATGCTGTGCCTGCAGGGTTGCCATGGGATAGTTTGCATACAGTTGTCAACATCCTTTCATACTGACCAAATAGTGTATGGTCGTATAGTGTACTGGTTCAGTACTTTCAGTGTGGTGGACAGTATCATCGGTTTCAGTCCTATCACTGCTTGTAATATATATAGTGAGCACACCAGACTGGATGAGGGCCAGTTGTGCAGATATGACCTTGTTGCTTTTTGTTCAGATATGGACAACATAGAACAAGATTGTCCGACATTGTTAATGTATTCCACAACTTGTGTGGACAATGACAAACAATGGCCATGTGCCCTAGGCCATTTGTAATGCTAGTCAGAGAGTGTTTGTCCTTCAACACACATATTTACTGGTGTTTGCCATGACATATTTCAAGGTTAGTGTGCTGTGCCTCTAGTCTACCCGTGGCATACAGGTGATATCCAGGGTACACCTACCATCTCCCATCCAGTCATCATGATTCCTCTGGATGACAGTCAGTGAGGGACACCCTGGATAACCTGTACTAGGAGTTTAGTCATGCGTGGAGTGAGCTTCTGGGTTATGGACCAATCGGTACAGCATGTCCTGTTTATGTCTGTGCTGGGGTTCAGGCCTGTCATGTGCATAGGTCACCAGCATTCAGATTTTACATGGTGCCAAATGTCCATTGATTCCAGCTTGGTCATGGCTTTATACATCAGGCACAGATCACCTCTAGCCAGGCGGTATGGCACTGTGTGGAGCTGCAGTTTGTTTAATCAGGCAACACATGGCATCTGTTACAGCTTTGAGATCCTCCTGGTGGGGTATTTGTGGGGTCTTTCCAGTTGATGCAGGTGTCTGCTAAGGTACATCCCACAAGGCCATTGTACGCAATTGTGAGGCTGCTGATGGATGACTGGAGAGGCACAATGACCTACCCTGACCTAGCTGTGCTTACCTTCATGATTAGGTGGATATATGGCATGTTTCTGTAACCACTACAGACACATGGTTGTCACATGCAGGATACCTATCACCTTGTGTCCCCAGGTCTCCTATTGCTCTTGATGTACTTAATGGGTTAACACCTATGTGGTAATTTGTGGCCACGTACTGTGTTTCCACAGGGAATGACTATACACTATTCTGCATTTTGCTTGTTGACATGGCTGTGGCACCACTTGTCTGTTTCTATGTGTGTCTTTTGTAGGATGCTTGTGTCAGCTGGAGGGTCCGATATGGTGGGCAGTTTGTAGTCATCTGCGAACCTGTTCAGACACAGTCCTTCCATGTTGGCCTGTACCTATGTGACATATATACCATACAAGAGAGGTCCCAGGACCGTGCCTTGTGGGATGCCAGTTTTACCTGGTTTGTAGTCTGACATGGCTGCAGCATTTCTGACCAGGTCAGTTCTGTCTTTGAGCTGGTTTCCAACCCATCTACTTGGATAGGGGATTATAGTTAGGCTGGTGAGCTTATCTGTACTGAACAACTGGGGTATTGTATGGAAGGGTTTAGCAAGGTCCAGATAGGCTGTGTGAACCACATTCCCCTCATTAATGGCCTTGGTGCATGTTTCACATGAGTCAGACATGTTTAAGGGTCATGATCTGCCCTATGAAAGCCACACTGGGTAGGGTCCAATGTCTGTAGGTACCCAATGTTGTTATTCCTGGGATCCATGATCATCCTCTCCATTACTTTGTTGACCAAGATAGTCAGGGTTGAGGGGTGATAGTTTGCAGTATCCATTCAGGCACCACCTTTGTGGTGAGGGACCACTGTTGCTGTACACTGCTCTTTGGGTACATATCCTGTGGTAAGACTGGGAGTGAGCAGTAGTGCTATTTGGTGTTCCATTCTTCTTACAGTTCTTGTTGGACACAACCCAGGACACCATCTGGTGCCATTGATGCTGTGTGGTTTGCTTTGTAGATGCTGGCTGTTATCTCAGCATCTGCAATGTCAGATGGCCAGCACTCTTCTGTGATAGATATTTGGCAGTTTGGTGCTGGTGGGGGGTTTGTAAAGAATCTGTTAGGTTGGATGTTGGCAATGTGTGTGGGTTTGGTGTATTGTTTTTGATATTTGAGTAATGCAGAGCATATCTGTGGATTATCACCATGGTTCCTACCACCAGTTAGGACAGCTGTGTGATTATCCTTTGTGTCCTGCACAATTTGTATCGTCAGAGGTTCATAGGTTCATACTAGGCTATCTGCCCTGGCCATGTTTGAGCCTAGACAGACTGTGTGTGGCTTTCGACACCCCTTGCAATGTGCATATTATGCCCATTTAGGGTTTACTTTACTAGATGTGACACAGAGATGGCCCCCAGTGTACACCTACTATCTCCCATGGACTTGACCGGATTTCTCTTGTTGAGTATGAGTGTGAAGCTCAGCCTATCATGGACTGGGATTCTGTTTCAGAGTGTAAGGAGCCTCTGGGTTATGAATCTGTCCCTCCAGCACATCCTATTTATCTATGTGTGGAAGTTCAGGTATCTCACTGTGGTGTCTCTGCTGGATTTGGAGTTTCTACAGTGGAGCATGTCCATTCATTCTGGATTGGACATGGCCTTGTACATCAGGCATACTTCGCCCCTGACTGGGCAGTATGCATGTGAATTGGGCTGTGGTTTCTTCAGCCAGGCAGCAGATGACAAATGTTTGGACCCTTTATCCTCTTGGTGAGGTACGTTTGGGGTCTTTCTAACTGCTGCAGGTGTCAGGTAAGGTACATCCAAAATGGGGCATTATTCTCAAGTATGGGCCTGATAAGAGAAGAGTATGGGGGCACAGTGACCTCTCTTGATCTACATGTGCATCCTTTCATGTTAAGGTGGGCAATATAGCAGGTCTTCCTGGCCACCTTGGCAATGTGAGTGTCACATGATGGGTTACTGTCCACTTGTGTCCCTAGGTCCCTGATTGCTTCTTCCATAAATAATGGATTACCACATATGTCATACTTTGTGTGTGCCTTGTTTGGTATTTGGTGAGACATTCATACTCTGCAGTGTCTTCAGGAAGGCTGACTGGGGTTCCTGGGTTTGGGAGGATGGTCTGTAGCAGGCTGCAAACTGGGATGCAGTTTGAGCCACTGTTACTTGCCCGTGGATAGTCCCTGCTGCTTTTTGCTGTGGTACCAACCTGGGGGTGTGGTTATCCTTGACAATTATTGATAGCCACACTCCTATTGTAGTTTGTTCCATGTTTTGCAGCTGTAAAGCATGGTATAAGGCATAACCTGGTAGTATTAGGGTGCTCTTCTGAGCCTTGACCCAGGTTTCTGTTACAGAACAGATATTACCATTCTCCATGCTGAGGTGGGTTTGGTCTGCATGCATCTTGCAGTTTAGACTTCTGGCATTGGGTAGCATTATGTCCAGGTTGTTATCCCTTGTGCTACCTATGGTGGTGAGTTTGTGTTTCCAGCCTTACCTATTCAAGGCACAGTGGGGGTGACAACAGCCTTTGCCAGTATCCACACAGCCAGGTGTGCTGGGTGCGTGCCATCCCTTGCAGGTGGAGCATCATGTCTTGCTCGGCATGTCATCCCAGGCTGTCAGCCATTTGTTCCCCTTTGACTAGCAGCAATACTTCAGCCAATTAATGTACTTGATCTTGTTGTCTTCATAGTGTGGCATCATGCTTGATGAGGGTGAGATGTTAGGCAGGGTCATCATGTTTGCATATACTAGATGATGTTACATTGCTTAACACATGGCAATCATGCCTCAGGTGGTGCTGCAGGGCTGCCTATGTCGGATGCACATACTACACTCCCTGTACATGTTTGAAAGCAGGTTGTGTCATGTTAGGTGTCCCTTTTACTATATGAGTGAGTCAGGGAGGGGTATCACTCCCAGGGTTCCTACTGAGCCAGTGTATGTGCTATGCATTGCCTCTTTGCCAAGGCCAGGGCATGCCTCCTTGTGCTTACTGGGGCAGGCTCAGGTTGTTCCTCCTCTGAGTCACGCTCTGCCTGTGATGGCTCTGGCAATGGTGGGGGGCTGTTTGTCCTGGCCCTATGCTGGCCCTGCTGCAGCTATTTTCACAGTATCATATTATGTAGCATAGCACATACCATGACAATTTGGGTACTTGTAGTTGGTGAGTACTGCAAGGCTCCACCAGATGTGTCCAGGCACTGGAACAATGACTTGAGCAGCCCAAACACACGCTCTATTACATTGCGTGTTTGTGCGTGTGCCTCATTATGGCATTCTTGTTCAGGTGTGTGTGCGTTTCTGATGGGTGTCATATGCATATCCAGCATCCCCCACTAAGGGTCCATGGGGGATGTCCCCATTGGCAAATGTCTGGTACAGCAGCGTCAGATGCCAGATATGGGAATCATGGTAGCTTCCAGGGCAGCCAGCACACACATTCGTTATTATGCCCTGTGCATCACACGCGACCTGGCAGTTGATGGAGGGGAAGCCCTTGCAGTTATTGTAGGCCATACCCCGCTCACCAGCTGGTGCCTTGATGCGTATATGCGTGCAGTATATTGCACCCACTACCTCAGGGTATTCCACTATTTGCTGGAAGAGTCACATATTGCTGGCCAATGCCTCATGGGAATTGGGAAAATATACATGATCTCCGACATGTGCCGACATGGCATTCAGGAACTGGTGCAGTACCCTGGATGCTGATGCCTGTGAGATCCCCATCATATCAACAGTTGGTCTCTGTAAGGTACCTGTTCTTAGGACAACACATACCTTGGTTTCCACTGGGATGGGTTCCGTGTGTGAGGCGTGGCCTGCACAGCTCAACAATTTGCTGCAGGAGATGTCTGTCCACTCTATAGCGCTCCACTATCTCCAGCTCATGTAACCCCTGGTAGGTGACCCTGGGCCTGTACACTCTTCTTCGTCTCCTCACTGTGGGTTGTCTGGCAGCATTTGCATTGCCACCACCCTCAGCAAGTCTCCTATGTCTCCTTATAACAGCTATGGCAGCCCCTAGCATGTTTGGTCTGAGTGCAGCTTTTTCAGTTTTCACTTCTAATAGCTTACTCCTGTCTTGCAGTGTCTCTTGAGAGAAACATACTGCAATGCTGTTTGCAGTGTTTTAAGTGCTGGGCTGGGCTAGTATTCTGCCTGTGTAATTGCCTGCTTCTAATTGTTTTCACCTGCTAGCTCTACCAGTATTCCCTGCTAGCTTCCTACTTTTTCTTCTGCTTCCTTTTTCCTCTCTGTTTCCTAATGGGGGAGCAGCGCGCATACCAGCGAAAACATGCTCACAGTGGCTACCATGCGCACACACATGCTTACATGGACTAGAATCTGCTTATTCGGGTTAGAATGCGCGCACACCAGTGCAAACAGGTTTACAGATCTTTAAACAGGCTCCTACATGCTTACTCTGCCTTACACGAGTGCACTCTGTCTTACTCGTGCCTCCCAGCGCGCACACGCACGCATGCACGCACAGCAAGAAACTTTGGTGTTAGCCACAGTGTACACCTTCCATTTCTTGACTTTCCCATGCTTATCTGTTGACACTCCTCTTTCTATGCTGTGTGACTGACATCTTTCACATACCACTTTGCTCCAATGAGCTTGATTTCTTTCTAACATTCCCCCCTGTGATGTCGCCTATCTCCTACTCTGTTACTCCCCCTTATCTAACTCTTACATTACACAGAATGTGCTCATTTGCTATGTGACAGTGAGATTCACTATCCTACCACTCATTTACATAGGATTGCCTACTAATGCTTAGTTACGTGTCTTACACTCAGCTTCCCCCCTTAGCAACCAATAAACGGTGGCCATGTTGTTTTCGGTCTGCTAGTCCCTGCATTATAAATCCATGCATTGCATAAACCCCACATTTGTGGGTTTAAAACCTTTATTTTTATGTTTTATATAGTGCAGCCCGTTTGCGCGGGGCTGCACTGCGTTTAAACCTCATCGATCACCGGAAAATAAAATTTCATGTTTGCATCGGGTTACCATGCCAATGGCCACATATTTGGCCATTGGCATGCTGCCTGACACATATGCACACTTTATTTGGAGCTGACATGGCTCTGTTGTGTTATTTGAAGAAACGTACTCAGTTGTCAACTGAGTACATTTCTGCACCTAACACGACTCTTACACAGGCTGGTTTCAGCTTCGTGAATCGCTAATCTACCTCATTTGCATGCCTTTCGGCTGCAAGTGAGGTAATTAGCATATCCACGCCCTGCCCGTGTAAGAGACGTTTTAGCTGGTCTCTTACACGGTATTTCGGGCTGTTCCTGGATCGCTATGGGTGCATGGAGTCTTACACGATTCTTAGACTCCGTGCAAGCCATCGTGAATCCTGCCCAAGGTCTCATTAAGGCCTGGAGAACTGGTAACATTGACACGGAGTTGCCATATCAACTCCCTATACTCTAACCATATATCTTTTGGCCCACCCCTCATGTCTTTGTCGGTAACTTGCTCCATACCTGAAAATCTAAAGCAGTGCCCACTATATTCCAAAACATGTCTAGCTAAGGCATTGGACATATTAACTTTCTGTATGTCATAAATGTGTTGGTAAATCCATTTATTGAAGGCATTTTTAGTTTTTCATATGTAAAACATACTGCAATGTTGACAAATTGCATATATACTAGACACTTTGTCATGCAATTCATCTTATGCATACGCTTTACAATTCCATATCCTTCAATATGCACAAGATCTATTTCAAGAACATAACAACATTGTGCATAGTGTCCACATCTTCTCATACATCCACCCACACTTTTCTGTACATTCCTTTCTAAAATGTTTTTAATATTAGAACTTCTTTTATAAACAACTACTGGCCTCAATCCCATTTCCACTTTGCTTTCTTTAATATCAGTTAATATACTCCAATTGTTATAAATTATTTATTTTATCTCACTAAAAACAGGACTAAATGTCAAAATCAATGCCTTGTTAAAACCTCTGTCAGTGACCCCTATATTCAAGTTATCTAACCCTCCATCCAAGGTGTGCACAGCATTTGTATTTGACACATTAATACCTAATAGGGGAACAAAATACCCGTTAGTTCTTTTGTTAGTAACTTCCTGCAAAATAGGGTCAATAAATACTTTGGAGTATCCTCTCCGAATTAACATATGCTTGAAAGTGTTCATTTCATCAATAAATTGTTTATAGTCACTGACCATTCTTGCTATCCTCACCCCTTGCCTTGCATTAATTTTACTTTTTTTATTTCATACAGCCATTATTATAAGTATTAAGATTACTATATAGTTCCTAGAATAGTGATAGTAATAGCAATGTATATATATATATATATATATATATATATATATATATATAGATATATATAGATATATATATATATATATATATATATATATATATAAGTTGCCTACTTTAAAATATTTAAATTTAAATAGCATCAGCAGTGGCTAGCAATAAGAAAGATAGCTTGCTGAAATATTTTAAAATGCATAAAACAACATTGTTTTGCTTGTTTTGGTTTCTTGGTTTGCAAGAAACTCAGTTATTGCAAAATAATATTATTAGATTATATACAAAGAAATAAAAAACACTACCAAGTTCCAGCTTAAAAAAGAGAAAGGGTACAGTAATCCCATGGAAACTGACTTCTTTTATTAGACTTCCAGATTATAAAACAAAGTTAAAAGGATTTAATGAGTGGTTTCCAACAAAAAACAATTCCTCGACTTCAGTAATAATAGTGAATTTTCTGATGAGATCCTATGGGACTCAATGTTACCATATTTATATTCAAAGTTTTGATATGACAACAAGGGAAAGTAATGGGATAAAGCCTTACTAGAATTGCAAAGAAAGGTCAAATAAAGTAAAACATACAAAAAATGAGAAAACAGACTATTAGCAGAAAAAAAAAACTAAATGCAGAAGGAGAAAACAGACTATCAGAAAAAAAACTAAATGCAGAATTTCAGAAGTTTCTACAGTTTAAGTTTTGCATTAGTTTAGAAAAAGTTAAACTACATTCTTATTGTCTAACCCCTAGAAGCTTACTTATGTTAGCTCTTAAATCCAAAATGATGGCAAGAGCTACTCACATAAACAACATATATATATATATATATATCTATATATATATATATATATATATATATATATATATATATATATATATATATCATTGGTAGTAATAGGAAATATACATATGTGGAAGACATTCTGGACTATTTTAAAAAATACTATGAAAAAATTAATGCACAGAATAGTCTAATGCAAAATGAAAAAAAAAGTAATTGGCACCTTTTTAAACAAGAATATAAAAATGTTTTTATAACAGAAATAAAAGAGCAAATTAAAAGGATTAAGGAAAAATAACGCTCCAGATAATAATAACCTCATTTAAGAATTATGTAAAATATTACCTTGTAATGTTTTATCTCTTTTACAGAAAATATTCACAGGAAATACTACTTAAATTAATAAAGGAAGACCAAACTGGCTTTTTATAAAATGGATAATTATATTATAACATCAAAAAAAATCTAATGAAAATTACTTAAATTTATTATGCTAATAAACAAACACTATTTATTATTTTCTTGGATCTAGATAAACCAGGGGATTCAGGAAGGTAGTATGACTTGTACACATCCATGTACACAATATGGTACCTTTTTCCTATTCACCAACTGCCTTAACATGTTACTGCATGGTGCTCAAGTTTGAAGATGTGCAGCACCATGTAGGGCTGCTCCAGTAGACATGATTAGTGCTAATGAGGTAGTTTGAGGAGAGGCATATGGTAATTAGCCATGTGTTCTCTCCTCTTGAATTGCCTCCAGGAAGAATTCCTCTCAATTTTACAGATTTTAGGTCTGTTCCTCACAAAACCTATGTTTTATGGCAAATCACTGATGCTTGATGCCAATAATTAATAGAATACATTTACATTTCAGACTTCATGATTTCTTTAACAGTTTGCAGTAAGTTGGTTTTCATCAAACATTTCAGGTACTCCTCTTATAATAATTTTATTTCATCTACACCTAGCTTCCAAGTCCAAGAGTTTATCCAGAATTGTTGGAATGTAAACATTTATTTGTGTTAACTTTTTATTAGTTATCTTCATTTTCCAATATTCATAATTCTAATGTTTCAAATCTTAAACTCACTGATGCCAAAGTTAATATTTGTGAGTTGAAGTAAAAGGTTGTCAATAGCTGTTTGTAATGGATGCAAGACTGCTTTTAAGTCTTCAGTGTGTGAGGATTGCTCAGGTTTTGTTCTGATGGAAGCAGTTTTCTTTTCTTTTTCTTCTGTGTTACTGATAAGATGTCTTTTACTTGAGGTTTCTTTTTTCTGGAGTTATCATTAGCGGACCGGAGTTCCGCTGTGGCGACTCCTAACTGGGAAAAGCCGAAAGACACAACTGTTGTCAAATACCAATATCACTCCATCTAATACTAATATGGGAAACAGGAGGTTTCAGTTCTAAGTAGTTTACTACCTTTTCACCTGAAACCTCCTGTTTCCCATACTCATTGCAGTGCTGAGCTAAACATCTCAGAATCTGCACAATCTGCCATATAACCCATTACCTTACAAAACATACATCTCAACCTGGAAACATCAAAAATATGGACAAAGGCCCATGAAAAATAGGTACAAATCTGCATGCTGATTAACATAAAATTTGCATGCATAATTATATAACCCCACCCACTCCAAATGGAATTGTGGGATACCAACTTTCAAATGCAAACTGAAGAACAGAAACTAAAATATGGCCCCAGGCCCAGACCCTGTAGTAAATGGTAACCATTTTTTTTTGTTGAAATGTGTAGCAATGATGTTCACTGAGAAGGGAGAAGTTGATGAATGTTAGGATTTTGTTTTTGGTGGCTTGCAGTATGTGGGTTTTGAGATAAAATTATGGCATTTAATGGTAGGCAATATTCTAATCTTAGCAAAAGAATATTATAGTTTGCTAGTAAGACCTCCAAAAGTCATTCTCCATGGCCTACTGATCAGTGACATAGCTAGAGTTTGTGTCGCCCTGGTCTGTCTTTGAGTTTGCTGCCCTTCCCTCCTTCACAAAATCATGGTCGAATGGGCCCCCCTATGCACAGCATTCCAATGTCCCATTACTTGGCTATTTCTCCCCATTTACAATAAACACTAATGTGCATACTGCTTTGCTTCTACGATGATTATTTGGATCTCATTTAAAACTTTTATTTTTATGTTTTATAGCACAACCACTAACAGACATCTGCAATACAGTCTCACAGTGAAAATAAACTTAAAATTAAAATTTATTTGCCCTTGAGCTCAGTCATTGAAACAGCATTGAAATCCACATTCAAAGAAAATGCATCTGATAATTACCTTTGGGCTGTTTTCAAATCATAGGCCCTTGCACACAAAACATACATGTTCTTTGATACACCTTCCTGACTGTATTAAATTATGTTCCTTGTATAATACATCGCACTTGTTAAGCATGTTTTAAATGTATTATGATGAACATTTTTCAAGTAAGCAATGAAACAAAATGTATAAACCAATAATGACAAAACTGCCCAGTTCAGAACATTTTCATCATAAAAGGCTACTCAAACTTCTACAATCCACCAATATCAGTAAATGTACACAAGCTCTGTAAAAGTCATCTAAATAATTCCACATTAAAGAGATCGATAACTAATGAAGAGGTAGCTGCGAGCAAGCAACTTTATATTTCATTGTTTCATCTACAAATAAAGTGCCTGTTGCTCTTGATGAATAAATTGCCTATGTTGCATTAAAAAAATAAGCTAGTAATATTGCAAGAGGGAATGGTGTGGGTATATAGAAATCGACAGACATGGTTAGCACCTGACATGGCTGTTAAATGCACTGCCTGCTTCTTTTTTTAGAAAGCCTAGAGAAGCCTGTCAGATAACTATACCACACTGTTTATGCTTTGTCTGCTTTAAAATTATAACTGTTCTTCTATATGTTGCAATACTCAATTTTATTAATTTAAATTATATTATTTGTAGAACATGTATACTCTGGCTGATGGTGGTATACTATTTTGTCTGACTTAATTTAATTTATCATAAACAAACAAGTATAATAATGCATAAATTAACATAAGCACACACATATGCACACACACAAGGTTACTTGCTTACTTAAAATTGTACAACAAGAAACAGAACTACACAGGCCAAACCTAGGTAACACTCTTGCGGTGACAGTTCATTCAAATGAAAGCCAAAAAATACATAAAACTGAAACTTTAAAAACAACAGCATAAGCACATTCATCTTGCCCAGCTCATATGGCAGATCAGGAACTCAAGCCAAGCTAAATCAAACGAAGCTCTGCACACTTAGAGGGGAGCTTTTCATTATTTACTTAGCCAGTTGGAAATGAGTGTAATTGCCCACTGTCACTCAAGCATGCAGAAGCTGTTGCAGGCTGGAAGAACTGTCAGAATCAAGAATTCGCCAATCCCCAGCAATGATAAAAGGCAAGACATGAGGTGCTTGGGCTCATAGCAAAATTTACCAATAAAACCACACTGAGCAGTATGCCCTCAAAGCTCCTACCAGCCTTTGCTTGTGACATTTGCGCAGCTCAGTCAGTGGTGTGCAAAAATGCAGAATGGAATTAAACCTAGGTTCTCAATTTAAAAAAAGTCCCACAAAAAACTTTACTGCATAAAACCAGTGCACACTGCTAATAAAATGCAATGCATTTATGTCACTAAATGTAGCCACCAAGCTGAAGATTATCTGTTCGAAAACCCTCCTCATTACTGTTGGTTGTTAGAGACACCTTTCACTTAAGTCTAAATATCATTTTGCTTCGCCATTAGAATTTTTTGTTTAGCTAGTATAACACACCATTTCTTCTTTTATATATATATATATATATATATATATATATACATATATATATATATATATATATATATATATATATATATATATATATATATATACATATATATATATATATATATATATATATATATATATATATATATACACACACACACACACACATACATACATGTTTTTTCCCTAAAGATACACTAAATAAAACATGCTGCAGCACTTAACGCTTCCCAACAATCCATGCCCAGCCTGATCTTTCAAGAGGACTATGTACAGAAGACACTTGCCTCTCACAGCTCACTCGTGTTAGCACCTGTCTCCGGATACCAGGCCAGCACACCTTGCTTCACTGACAGCACTAGTTAATTCCAAACAGAAATCAGGAATAATAATTAAAAAATAAATAAATAAAAAAGATACAACAGGCTCGACACAACAGACCACTGCCTTCCACGGGGATATTCAGCAAAAAAACACAGATAAAACCGAATAAATAACTAATATATTGTTGCTCGCCAGGCTATTGGTAGTAGCAAACCCAAAAGCAGGCACATGTGCAGAACTTTGACATACAAAACTTGTTTGTCCTTCAGTTTTAGAATACCAGTAATCGACAGTCCAGTTAAGTGTATGCCTATCTATATAAAAGCAAAAAAAAAAAAACCCGCCAAAACGTATTACCGACTGACCCTTTAACTACTTCAGTTCATGTTCATGCCTTTGTAGAAACCAGCTACCCCAACTTCCGGTAATTAATCCAGACCCAGTTTTTGTTCACTCATTCTTCCTATAAAATGTAAAGATGAGGATACTTACAGCTACGTGTCTTCTGTTACATGGATCTCAATTGTAATCAACAACATAACAGTTGGAAGACCTATCAATTCGACTGTGCTGCAAACTTTTATTCAATTTGTAAAAAAAATATATATATATTTATATATTACTCAAGACTGAGTCTGTTGGTTTTCCTTATACATAAACAGTTTGCTGTGTATTTTGCAATGACACCGCCACAGCGTCCTCTTTGGTCGGTTGGCACTGGCATCCACTGCAAGCTGTGAGTGGGCTGCAACCTGAATAACAAGTTAACTTTTTTTTTTTTAACAAAACGAATGAACCAAGAACTAGACACAAAAATAAACTAATAAAAAAACTATTACCTGTTGCAGACTCAGTACAACATGAATTAAAATAATAAAATATCAGTTAGCTAATAAATTCTGCAGCAAAACTTTTAAAGAGTTAAGCGCTTTTATTCCAAACTCTGTACGGAAGAAGTTCCATACAGAGAGTTTGGAATGAAAGCGCTTAGCTCTTTAAAAAGTTTTGCTGTGGAATTTATTAGCTGACCGATATATTTTATTATTTTAATTTGTGCTGTGCTGCAATTGATAATAGGGTTTTTATTAACTTTTTTAACTCCCCCTGTCTCAAACATGTAGTTAGGCACTACCTAATGGCACTGATGTCATCGCACACGCCCCCTGCAAAATGATGTTGCAGGATATACTGCAATGCGTGATGATATCAACAGCAATAAAAAAATAATTAAAAAAAAATCGGGATTTGAAGGGGCCACTTGTGAATTCGTGGCACCCCATTATCTTGCCCTCAAAACCGGGAAATACCGACTAATTCGGTATGGTTGACAGGTACTTACCACACAAAGTCATCTCTACAACAGACCAGTCATCCTGCCTAAGTGGTCAGAAGCAAAAAACAAACAAAATGTCTTGGGATCAGCAGAACCAGAAATAAATGTACTGCATCATCTAGTGATGCATACTGCACCCTAAAATCACTTGTATCTATGTGATCATTTACTGAGGATTCCTCAGGTAATAAAAGGTTACAAATCACAAGCTATTGACCTGGCTTCTTCTTAGGAAACAGACTCAAAGGTGAAATTTTAAACACCAGAAAAGGACAAGAAATAAAGGGATCTAATAACCTAGCTGCCCTCAAGTCCTTATCCAGAAAAGCCTGTCCACTTTATCATTAAATGAGTGTAAATTCGCGTGCGAGACAGAGCGATAAAGACACACACACACACATATACACAGATATATATATATATATATATATATATGTAGGCACAGAGATAAAGACACGCACACACATACATACACCATACACACACACACACACACACACACACACACACACACACACACACACACACACACACACACACACAAACACACACACTGGTCAAACGATCTCCTGTGCTGCCCAATTTTCTATTTGTAGGAAGCAGTTGATACAGTTGATGTCACATCTGCAGTGCTAAACCACTTTAATTATGACAACATCCTCAAAACTTGCAATACTTGCATTCATTTCTGAATGCCAGTAATGCAGTGAAGACTGACTGGCATGTGCCAGTCATGCTCCCTGATAATTTGCATCTGTAGATAATTCTAACTTCCCTGTGCTACAGCTACACTTCTGTATTTCAATGGCATTTCCTGTTAGTAATTCAGATGATTGCCCATTCATTCAGTAGTATTCATGATATCTACAATTTGATTATACTTTATTCCTTTTTTGTTTGTTTTTTGACATATATATATAGATCTAAATGTATCAATCTGTCTATCTCATTCTCTCTCTCTCTCTCTCTATATATATATATATATATATATATATAAATATCTGTATATCTATATAGATATATAGTATGTTTGTATATAAAAAAACAAATTAGCATTCCAAGGAAAAAGAAAGCCTTTATTCTTACTTTTCCTAAAACCACAATACACTGGTTATACTCCAAATGCTTCTTCAGTGTTAGCAGGTTAAAGTCTTTAACTTTCATGCATAAGGCACAAAGTTCAATCCTGACCATTATGCTCATGTGACGTATACATGTTCAACCTGCATCTCTGTGAGTTTCGTCCCACCTCCCAAAAAATACTCGGTGTTTCAAACTCAGATTGCCCCAAAAATGGATTCTTAGGCAACAGCATAAACTGTAGATGATGCCTGTTGGGGAAAGAACTATGTAGACCAATTGATTTAAGAATCAACTGTGGTACACAGTATCCCCTGTACATGACTGAGAATCATGTTAGGGCCATCCACTCAACAGTATAAAATCTGGTGCTGTGATTTTGCTACACATACTAATTTCACCAAGAAAATGTCATAGGCCTTTCTCAATGATAAGTAGATTGAGGACTTGGCCTGCTCTGACCTATGCCAGGGGCCCATGCTGACAGAGAATGAGGTCTATGTGACCTTATTGGTAGTGTGAGCTCACCAAAAAGCACCACAACTCACAGTCAGTAAGTTACTGATTGACAATTTAACCAGCTTGGGTTAACTGTGATAGCCCTGTTGAACTAAAGCTGGACATAAAGCCCATCAACCTGGAATTGCTTGACACTACAGCAAGGAAGAAGCTGGACATCCTTTCTATTGAAAGACAAGACTGGAGGGCAGTACTACAAATCTACTTGGCTTGAGGTCCAGAATCTACTACTCAGGTGAAGAACAGACTAGAAATGGTGAGGAAATTATGGTGACAAATGTGCTTTGGAAGACAGTAATAAATGTTATCAAAATTAGTGACAGTCCCATGGCAATCAGACTCCAGTGTAAGGACAGGGCAATGTTCATAATCTTGGCCTAAGCCCCAGACCAGTATAGTAATAGGAAGGAAAAAAGGGCATTCAGAAAATTGCAAGTCTTACTAGATAAAACAGGACGACTTCAACTGGTGTTGATAATGGGGCACCTGAATGTTCATGTGGTGACATACAGAAGAGGATATGAGTATTGCTTGAGTCTACATGATGGTTGAGCAACAGGAAACAAGAAAGAGAGGCCATTCTAGACTTCTGTCTGGCAAATGGCTTGATGATGGCCAACTCATGGTTCAACAAGACTGACGGTCACAAGGTCACATGTAAAAGTAAGGAAGGATCATTGGGGAAGAATTAGCAATTGTAAAGTCATCCTCATTAAAACAAATAGCACACAGCATAAACAGCAGGTTGACAGAATCAGCTGTAAACAGTGCTCAAAGGTCAAAAGAGACTAGGCTAAAGACCTGGAAGTTTACTATAGTTAAAGGAAGAGAGTTCAAAAAAATATTCAAGGCTCTAACACCTCAGGAAGAAGACGAAGGAGAAATAGAATTGTAGAAGAATGGCAGGGCCTCAAAATGACTTGTGTGTGAGGACTATAAGAAGATAAGTAGTTGCACCATGTATGGAAATAAGGTACACTAGAAAAGCTGGTGGTGGAACATACGTCCAAGAATTCATCAAAATAAAGGAGTGCAGGAAAAAATGGGAGATAGAAAATACAGGCCAGGATAAGAAGGAACACATGCTGACTATAAAAGAGACTAAGAGAGCAGTTGCAAGAGCAAAGTAAAAAGCATCAGGGGTACTAAATCATCTTCTGGAACGTGACTCAGTAGAATGCATAGAGAAACTTCATCAGGTAGCAAGACAAAGAAAGAAAGAAAGATAAAGAAAGTAGTCAAAAGGGATATCAGCAATAACCTGCTCACCCATCCACAGGGCATCAAAGGCAAATGAATGGAATACTTCTAGCAGCTACAGAAGGAAGAAAACCTCAAAGAAACTGCAGTGTCCCAGACACAGTCTATGATGAAAGATGAAGAGGAGCCCACCATGGAAGAAGTAAGAACAGCACTAAGTAAACTGAAGTCATGGAAAGCAGCAGGGTCAGATGAGGACTTGGCAGATAGGATCAAGATGTTGTGTGTGTAAGTGGAGAATGGCTTCAAAAAATACTCATAGCTGTATGGAGACTGTTATATTTCAGATGACTGGAGAATAAGCATTCTAGCACAAGAACAAAGGAGGCATTCACAACTCTGTACAATACAGCCGTGTCACACTACTGTCACATTGCAGGAAAATTCTGCAGAGGGTAATACACATGTATATATATATATATATATATATATATATATATATATATATATATATATATATATATATACACAGAGTAGCAGAAAATGACATGGGAGGTGAGAAATATGGATTCAGATCAGGATGCAGCACAACCAACCCAACGTTTGCAATGAGATACATAGTCGAGAAGAAGCTGGAGGTAAAGAAAGAGTCTAAATGGGAATTCCTAGACTCTGGAGAAAGCATACAACAAGATCCCAAGAAAGATTATTTGGGCAGTACTGTGATGGTTTGAAGTCTTAGAAATATTGGTTGAATTAGTGCTGACTATATTCAAGGACCCAATGACATAAGTACAAATTGTGTTTAGTTGGGTTACCAGTAAGAATGGGTGTGCATCAGGGTTAAGCACTGAGTCTACTGATGTTCATACTGGTAATGGACTACTTTAGCGAACAGGTCAGAGGTGACAAATGAAAAAAAAACTGCTGTTTGCAGAATTCAGACTCTGAACAAGAATCTCAGCACATGACAATGGAGTGAAATGGAATGTAAACTGAAGGCACACAAGGTGAAAATGAGTACAGATAAGACAGTTGTAACTCTGTCCAACACTTGGCTAAAACCCCATATCACTGACAATGAAATTCTTCCCATGGCTACAATATCTTCTGTTTGGAAAGAGTACATAAAAAAGGAGGAGGTGTAGCTTTAATTTATTCTGACCAAGTTAACTTGTCCCCTTTGTCCATCTCCCTCCGCATCTTTCAACCTACAGAACTCTTAATAGTAAACTACAAACTTACCACAAAAAACATACAATTGCTAATATATATATATATATATATATATATATATATATATATATATATATATATATATATATGCAAATATATATATATATATATATATATATATATAGGGTCTATATCAGAATAGCGAAGAGGCATTTAATTGAACACCTCTTCGCCGACACATAAACAGCGAATGCACTAAAGTGTGAATGCTCAGAATACCAATTTCTTTCCCTGGAAATAAATTGGTAGCACTAACAAACAAACACATACCCTGCCTAAGTTAATACATCAACTCCGGAATCGCACTACAGTGGGGAAAGGGGGAAACACACGGGGAAGGCCAAGCAATTTCTTTCCCAGGGAAAGAAATCGCTGTTCTGAGCCTTCGCGCTTTAGTGCATTTGCTGTTTATGTGAGGATGAAGAGGCATTCGATTAAATGCCTCTTTGCTATTCTGATATAGACCCTTATATAGATATATATATATATATATATATATATATATATATATATATATATTTATCCAAAAGCCAAACCCACGAAGACCCACGAAGACGTAGAATATATGGAAACAATCCCAAAGCTGCTGATGAATAAACACCAATATAAAATATAAAAAAAGTACAAGCACAGACAGTGTTGCTCAAGCGATGATCCAAATGCAGTGTTCGTAGATGTAAAACAGTTTTATTAGAACGTAAGCGCTTTCACTATTAAAATAGCTTCCTCAGACATTACAATTTAAAATATACTAAGCTGAATTTATAAAACAGAAGCTCACATCTCACGCTAACACCAGTCAACGTCACTTCCCGTTAACAAACAATTTATGTTGTATAGTATACCCATACAATATCTAAAATACAACATGTATAGTTAATAGCATTAAAAGCATTGTAAAATCTATCTAAACTTGATATACTAACAGTATGTAAAACAGCGATCGCTCCGTCATATAACAACATCAGGTCCAATGATTAATGCTCAGATCTGAGAGAAATATATGCAGACATTGTCAGTGTTAGCTGCAAAACATATAAATAGGATCCTACAAGCCTGCTTGCAATAGATACCAGTTCATGTTTGCAATCAATGGTCCTAGTAATCTCTTGCTAATGCGTCACTTCCTGTTGGCGATTGAATTATCCTCTATCCATGCATTTTCAAATAACGTTAAAATCACCAATATCAACACAATATTATGAAATATGCCCAAGCTGTGCCTGCTAGTGGTGTATATAGCAACGAGCTCTTAGTCATATAACATTTTCGAGTCCTGTTATCAGTCTACGGACCCAAAACCAAGTATACGATCATAATCAGTGATGACTGCAAAGTATATAAAATAAAGTACCACAAGCCTAGTTACGATAGCACCTATCAATATTCAACAATATACAAGACAACAATCTCTTGGCCATAATTGACGAAACCAAGTCGATCTACAAATATAAGGACAATATATATTTAAAAATAGTCAGTGATGGGTACAATACATGTGGAGTGAAATAAAATACTATATGCCAGCCAATGGACACTGAATCCAGACTTTTAGTATTTTAACAAAGCGGCGATCTATTAGCGATATTAATGTATCAGTCCGCATAACCAGAAACACTACATTAGTAATACACACTGTACTGACAGTGTGAACAATACACATCACCCAAAAACAATATATGTTAACATAGTCAATAATGACTGCAGGACATATAGAATAAGATACCACAAGCCTACTTACCATGGCAACAGTCAATTGCCCCAGCAATGTATGTATAACAATGGTCTATTAACCATAATTGACAGACTCAAGTTCAATGGTCAATCTATGAGCGTAAAGACAATGCGTATAGAAAAATGGGAAAATAGTCATTAAAGGCTACAAAACATATAAGATATAATGCCATATACCCGCCATTGGATGTTAGTCCAAATTTTCAATGTTCTAACAATAAACATACACTATATACTCTAATGTATGAAACGGCGATCTATTGGCGATATTAACGGGTCAATCTGCAGACCCAAAGACAATACGTATATGGTACGCTCTATAAACCATACCCATTGCCCATATCAGTAAGAATAGTATGGACATAACAATCCAATACATATAGCCAACGAGAGGGGATGAAAATCACTACGGCCCAAGAATGTAGTATTTGCAAGCTCGGATGTACATACACGTCCTTCACAACTCAAGTTCCCCTATAGATGGACTCAAAAAATGTATTAATGCATATAAACTCAATGTTGTTGGCTAATGGAGCTGCACAGTAGGGAATATACAAATGCAGAAACTATAAGGGCCTGGATTTAAGTACGGGTTTCAATGACATGGTCTCATTCAGGCCTAGACATCTGTGTGCACCCAGCCTGAAAATCCACTTTAATTCCAGCTCCTCTGTGACATTGACGATGTCCCCACCCCTCACTGTGGGATGTACCACTTGTAGGACTTGGAATAGAAACTTGTGATTATCCCCAAAAGCAAGCATGTGCTTCAAAATGGCACTGTATGTCTCCTTCCTTCCATACGCATATAGATGGTCACGAATTCTCTCTCTGATAGTTCTATTAGTCTTTCCAACATAAAACGAGAAACAAGTCCGGCAGTACGCCACATATACAACGTGTCTGGTGTTACAGTTGGAGCTATGGTGCAATGCCCAAAGTTTCCCGTCATTTGGACATCTAAAAAACCTGGAGCTGTCAATATACTCACATTGGGCACAGGAACCACATTTCCTCGTGCCCAATTGCCATGGCATAATCTCATTGCACATGGTACCAGATAACTTGGGATAGCATAGTAGTTGCTTCAAATTGCTACTGTTCCTAAAGGTATATCTAGGACAATTGCCCACAATCTGCTTAATTTCCTGATCCGCCATTAGTGAGTTCCAATTGTCAGTAATGACTTGTTGTACAAAGTATGTATTGGTACCTAATGGCATGACGATTGGTAACTGTTTGTTGTATTCAGATTTCTTAAGGCCAGTTGACTGTCCATCACCAAAGTAAGGTCTCCCTCGAGTAGATCTCAAATTGTAGGCTTGTTGACATTGACTATCAACATTCGTATAGTCATATCCCCTTGCATTGAAATTGTCCTTGAGTATATCCAATTGTTGTATGAAATCAGATTCTTTAGAGCATAAACGAGAAAGGCGGAGTGCTTGGCCCTTGACTATATTGTTGAAAATTTTTTGGTCATGCATGCTATCACTGGCAAGATATGATGGTACATAGCATGTTTTCCTATAAATACTGGAGGAGAAACTATTGCCATGTTTAGTGATGGTCGTATCCAGATAGTTTATGGATCCTTGGGATGATTCCATCGTGAACTTGAGGAAACCTGGTAGACTGTTAAGATGTTTATGAAACAAAATTAAGGAATCCATTGTACCCCTCCACACAATGAATAGGTCGTCTACAAACCTTCTGTAAAAGGCAATGTTGTCATTGTTCATCAACGTATTGATCTCCCAAGCTACCATCACTAAATTGGCATAGGAGTTCGCGCAGCTTGTACCCATCGCGACTCCAGTAAGTTGCCTGTAGGTGCCATCACTGAATGTAAATACATTGTTGTCAAGTACTATTTCCAACAACAAACAAAGGAAGTCACACTCCACCGTAGATAAATGATCTAGCAATATGGTCTTGACCATATCTATGCCCTCAGAATTTGGAATATACGTGAACAATGAAACCACATCGAGAGTTGACAGAATCAAACCAGATTTATCATCGATAGAGTTGATGGATTCATACATGTCACTCAAGAACTGGCCTGTGTCTCTGAGGACATATGGAAACTTGGATAACACTTCTTTGAGCCTATGATCCAGATAAATTGAAATAGGCTCTGTAAGCCACCCAGCTCCGGCCACAATGGGCCTCAACAGAGGTTTGTACTGATCCTTATGTACTTTTGGGAGGCCACTAATGCTGGGTATCAATGGTGAGTCAACCCGAAAATATTCCAACAAGTCCTTAGTTAGAACACCTAGTTTGTAACATTCATCCAAGGTGCAGAAGACTCGATTTAAGCACACTTGTACAAATTGTTGGTCTACCTTCTCATATGATGGTGTATTCAACATTTCTAGCATTGTCTGGACATAGAAGAATCTATCCATTAACACAATGCGGCCCCCCTTGTCCGCGGGTTTAATGACAATGTCCTTATTATTCCTCAAATCAACTAATGCTCTTTTATCTGATTGTGATAGATTCTCTTCCAAGAGCTGGTGGGCATGCCCTAAGCCCTGATATATCTGGTTCTCCACACCTCTGAGAAAGGTGTCCAAGCTGGAGTTCAATGGGGGGTTGTATAGGCTTTTGCGCCTGAAAAGTTGTCCATTCGTGGGTACATCAATCTTAAATTGTAGTTTCAAGCCAACATCTCTAATAAAAAGCCTTACCGCTACTAAAATGTCACTGATGTCAAGTTTCGTGCTAGGAATAAAGGTGAGCCCCTTTTCAAGCACCGATAATTCATTGTCATTCAACCAGTGTTTAGATATATTCCAGACTAACGATCATTGGTCCATCTTTTCCTTGGTTGATTGTACCTGCCCACTTGGTCGTTCCTCACATTGGCCTCGTTCCCTGACATATAGTCGATTGACCTCTTGCGGCCTGTTCGTATTGGGAGGGGGACATCCAGAAAATCCCGTTTGTCTACAGTACGTAATTTATCCAGTTGTATTTTCGTGCGAACTGTAGCATCACCATTACTGGCATCTTCACTTAAAACTGTAGTCAAGGCTTGTGCAGGAGTAAAATAAACAGATGTAACTGACCGTGGGGTGTCAGTCCCTAGTGGAGACCTGCCCAGATCAGGGAGGGTCTTACCATTATGTTCAGAGTTGCTTGTTCCTGGATTATTAGAATTAGCTCCTAGGCTAGTTGCTTCGATTGTAGTAGCAGGTTTCCGTGCTGTGTCTCGAACAGCAGTATTATTCCTGCTATGAGTCTTTGCCTTAAGGGATGTCGTATCTTGTCCATAGACCTGACGTGTAGGGTTAGCATGACTAGGTGGGTCAGCATTGCTGACTTTAGGCCACAAGAATACATTATTCAGTTGAAAATCCTGTTTGTCCCTACACAACTTATTTTTCTTCTGTTTTAATAATACATCTCCAAACCTGGAGACCTTATCCATTACTTCTTGTACAAACGCACTGGCTAGATCCATACCAATAATATCAGCTAGATGTTGTTCTTGTAGTTTAAAATTTGCCACCAAATTATCCTCTATAGGCTTAAAAAATTCAATAATAAGTTTCATGTGCGCTTTGCTTGCTTGTAGATTGATAACTTGCCATTTCGCCAGTAAATCCGGGTATACGTTCCCGTAGGTTGGCATATTTGATGAATGTTACAAACTAGGTGTTCTAACTAAGGACTTGTTGGAATATTTTCGGGTTGACTCACCATTGATACCCAGCATTAGTGGCCTCCCAAAAGTACATAAGGATCAGTACAAACCTCCGTTGAGGCCCATTGTGGCCGGAGCTGGGTGGCTTACAGAGCCTATTTCAATTTATCTGGATCATAGGCTCAAAGAAGTGTTATCCAAGTTTCCATATGTCCTCAGAGACACAGGCCAGTTCTTGAGTGACATGTATGAATCCATCAACTCTATCGATGATAAATCTGGTTTGATTCTGTCAACTCTCTATGTGGTTTCATTGTTCACGTGTATTCCAAATTCTGAGGGCATAGATATGGTCAAGACCATATTGCTAGATCATTTATCTACGGTGGAGTGTGACTTCCTTTGTTTGTTGTTGGAAATAGTACTTGACAACAATATATTTACATTCAGTGATAGCACCTACAGGCAACTCACTGGAGTCGCGATGGGTACAAGCTGCGCGAACTCCTATGCCAATTTAGTGATGGTAGCTTGGGAGATTAATACGTTGATGAACAATGACAACATTGCCTTTTATAGAAGGTTCGTAGACGATTTATTCATTGTTTGGAGGGGTACAATGGACTCTTTAACTATGTTTCATAAACATCTCAATAGTCTACCAGGTTTTCTCAAGTTCACGATGGAATAATCCCACGAATCCATACACTATCTGGATACGACCATCACTAAACATGGCAATAGTTTCTCCTCCAGTATTTATAGGAAAACATGCTATGTACCATCATATCTTGCCAGTGATAGCATGCATGACCAAAGAATTTTCAACAATATAGTAAAGGGCCAAGCACTCCGCCTTTCTCGTTTATGCTCTAAAGAATCTGATTTCATACAACAATTGGATATACTCAAGGACAATTTCATTGCAAGGGGATATGACTATACGAAAGTTGATAGTCAATGTCAACAAGCCCACAATTTGAGATCTACTCGAGGGAGACCTTACTTTGGTGATGGACAGTCAACTGGCCTTAAGAAATCTGAATACAACAAACAGTTACCTATCGTCATGCCATTAGGTACCAATACATACTTTATACAACAAGTCATTACTGACAATTGGAACTCACTAATGGCGGATCAGGAAATTAAGCAGATTGTGGGCAATTGTCCTAGATATACCTTTAGGAACAGTAGCAATTTGAAGCAACTACTATGCTATCCCAAGTTATCTGGTACCATGTGCAATGAGATTATGCCATGGCAATTGGGCACGAGGAAATGTGGTTCCTGTGCCCAATGTGAGTATATTGACAGCTCCAGGTTTTTTAGATGTCCAAATGACGGGAAACTTTGGGCATTGCACCATAGCTCCAACTGTAACACCAGACACGTTGTATATGTGGCGTACTGCCGGACTTGTTTCTCGTTTTATGTTGGAAAGACTTATAGAACTATCAGAGAGAGAATTCGTGACCATCTATATGCGTATGGAAGGAAGGAGACATATAGTGCCATTTCTAAGCATATGCTTGCTTTTGGGGATGATCATAAGTTCTTATTCCAAGTCCTACAAGTGGTACATCCCACAGTGAGGGGTGGAGACATCGTTAATGTCACAGAGGAGCTGGAATTAAAGTGGATCTTCAGGCTGGGTGCACACAGATGTCTAGGCCTGAATGAGACCATGTCATTGAAACCCGTACTTAAATCCAGGCCCTTATAGTTTCTGCATTTGTATATTCCCTACTGTGCAGCTCCATTAGCCAACAACATTGAGTTTATATGCATTAATACATTTTTTGAGTCCATCTATAGGGGAACTTGAGTTGTGAAGGACGTGTATGTACATCCGAGCTTGCAAATACTACATTCTTGGGCCGTAGTGATTTTCATCCCCTCTCGTTGGCTATATGTATTGGATTGTTATGTCCATACTATTCTTACTGATATGGGCAATGGGTATGGTTTATAGAGCGTACCATATACGTATTGTCCTTGGGTCTGCAGATTGACCCATTAATATCGCCAATAGATCGCCGTTTCATACATTAGAGTATATAGTGTTTGTTTATTGTTAGAACATTGAAAATTTGGACTAACATCCAATGGCGGGTATATGGCATTATATCTTATATGTTTTGTAGCCTTTAATGACTATTTTCCCATTTTTCTATACGCATTGTCTTTACGCTCGTAGATTGACCATAGAACTTGATTCTGTCAATTATGGTTAATAGACCATTGTTATACATACATTGCTGGGGCAATTGACTGTTGCCATGGTAAGTAGGCTTGTGGTATCTTATTCTATATGTCCTGCAGTCATTATTGACTATGTTAACATATATTGTTTTTGGGTGATGTGTATTGTTTACACTGTCAGTACAGTGTGTATTACTAATGTAGTGTTTCTGGTTATGCGGACTGATCCATTAATATCGCTAATAGATCACGCTTTGTTAAAATACTAAAAGTCTGGATTCAGTGTCCATTGGCTGGCATATAGTATTTTATTTCACTCCACATGTATTGTACCCATCACTGACTATTTTTAAATATATATTGTCCTTATATTTGTAGATCGACTTGGTTTCGTCAATTATGGCCAAGAGATTGTTGTCTTGTATATTGTTGAATATTGATAGGTGCTATCGTAACTAGGCTTGTGGTACTTTATTTTATATACTTTGCAGTCATCACTGATTATGATCGTATAATTGGTTTTGGGTCCGTAGACTGATAACAGGACTCGAAAATGTTATATGACTAAGAGCTTGTTGCTATATACACCACTAGCAGGCACAGCTTGGGCATATTTCATAAAAATTGTGTTGATATTGGTGATTTTAACGTTATTTGAAAATGCATAGATAGAGGATAATTCAATCGCCAACAGGAAGTGACGCATTAGCAAGAGATTACTAGGACCATTGATTGCAAACATGAACTGGTATCTATTGCAAGCAGGCTTGTAGGATCCTATTTATATGTTTTGCAGCTAACACTGACAATGTCTGCATATATTTCTCTCGGATCCGAGCATTAATCATTGGACCTGATGTTGTTATATGACGGAGCGATCGCTGTTTTATATACTGTTAGTATATCAAGTTTAGATAGATTTTACAATGCTTTTAATGCTATTAACTATACATGTTGTATTTTAGATATTGTATGGGTATACTATACAACATAAATTGTTTGTTAACGGAAAGTGACGTTGACTGGTGTTAGCGTGAGATGTGAGCTTCTGTTTTATAAATTCAGCTTAGTATATTTTAAATTGTAACGTCTGAGGAAGCTATTTTAATAGTGAAAGCGCTTACGTTCTAATAAAACTGTTTTACATCTACGAACACTGCATTTGGATCATCGCTTGAGCAACACTGTCTGTGCTTGTACTTTTTTGATATTTTATATTGGTGTTTATTCGTCAGCAGCTTTGGGATTGTTTCCATATATTCTACGTCTTCGTGGGTCTTCGTGGGTTTGGCTTTTGGATACATATTTTTCTACTGCTGCGATGGATACTGTTACTAAAGACTATTCACATGGAAGCAGAAACAATGTGAACGCTACATAACCGAAGGGTGTGCAGCGTACAATAGATGACAACGTGATTGACATTGGTGAGCCGAATGGTATACAACGACAATCAAGTGGAGGTAATATGAATACTTTTTCATCATTTTTTGAAACAATTGATAATCCATTACTTATGATGGAAGATTTTACACCTATGGCTGAAGATACTGTTATTGATAACACTGTCATGATAAGACAATTGAAACGTGCAATTGAAAATGATCTGTTTAAATATAAACGGCTCCTGCTACAAAGACAGCATTTAGAAGCAAGTTTGTTTTTCAATGTAGTACCACGTGGCCTTCGCATATTAAATATGCCAACCTACGGGAACGTATACCCGGATTTACTGGCGAAATGGCAAGTTATCAATCTACAAGCAAGCAAAGCGCACATGAAACTTATTATTGAATTTTTTAAGCATATAGAGGATGATTTGGTGGCAAATGTTAAACTACAAGAACAACATCTAGCTGATATTATTGGTATGGATCTAGCCAGTGCGTTTGTACAAGAAGTAATGGATAAGGTCTCCAGGTTTGGAGATGTATTATTAAAACAGAAGAAAAATAAGTTGTGTAGGGACAAACAGGATTTTCAACTGAATAATATATTCTTGTGGCCTAAAGTCAGCAATGCTGACCCACCTAGTCATGCTAACCCTACACGTCAGGTCTATGGACAAGATACGACATCCCTTAAGGCAAAGACTCATAGCAGGAATAATACTGCTGTTCGAGACACGGCACGGAAACCTGCTACTACAATCGAAGCAACTAGCCTAGGAGCTAATTCTAATAATCCAGGAACAAGCAACTCTGAACATAATGGTAAGACCCTCCCTGATCTGGGCAGGTCTCCACTAGGGACTGACACCCCACGGTCAGTTACATCTGTGTATTTTATCCCTGCACAAGCTTCGGCTACAGTTTTAAGTGAAGATGCCAGCAATGGTGATGCTACAGTTCGCAGGAAAATACAACTGGATAAATTACGTACTGTAGACAAACGGGATTTTCCGGATGTCCCCCTCCCAATACGAACAGGCCGCAAGAGGTCAATCGACTATATGTCAGGGAACGAGGCCAATGTGAGGAACGACCAAGTAGGCAAATACAATCAACCAAGGAAAAGATGGACAAACGATCGTTAGTCTGGAATATATCCAAACACCGGTTGAATGACAATGAATTATCGGTGCTTGAAAAGGGGCTCACCTTTATTCCTAGCACGAAACTTGACATCAGTGACATTTTAGTAGCGGTAAGGCTTTTTATTAGAGATGTTGGCTTGAAACTACAATTTAAGATTGATGTACCCACGAATGGACAACTTTTCAGGCGCAAAAGCCTATACAACCCCCCATTGAACTCCAGCTTGGACACCTTTCTCAGAGGTGTGAAGAACCAGATATATCAGGGCTTAGGGCATGCCCACCAGCTCTTGGAAGAGAATCTATCACAATCAGATAAAAGAGCATTAGTTGATTTGAGGAATAATAAGGACATTGTCATTAAACCCGCGGACAAGGGGGGCCGCATCGTGTTAATGGATAGATTCTTCTATGCCCAGACAATGCTGGAAATGTTGAATACACCATCATATGAGAAGGTAGACCAACAATTTATACAAGTGTGCATAAATCGAGTTTCCTGCACCCTGGATGAATGTTACAAACTAGGTGTTCTAACTAAGGACTTGTTGGAATATTTTCGGGTGGACTCACCATTGATACCTAGCATTAGTGGCCTCCCAAAAGTACATAAGGATCAGTACAAACCTCCGTTGAGGCCCATTGTGGCCGGAGCTGGGTGGCTCACAGAGCCTATTTCAATTTATCTGGATCATAGGCTCAAAGAAGTGTTATCCAAGTTTCCATATGTCCTTAGAGACACAGGCCAGTTCTTGAGTGATATGTTTGAATCCATCAACTCTATCGATGATAAATCTGATTTGATTCTGTCAACTCTCGATGTGGTTTCATTGTTCACGTGTATTCCAAATTCTGAGGGCATAGATATGGTCAAGACCATATTGCTAGATCATTTATCTACGGTGGAGTGTGACTTCCTTTGTTTGTTGTTGGAAATAGTACTTGACAACAATATATTTACATTCAGTGATAGCACCTACAGGCAACTCACTGGAGTCGCGATGGGTACAAGCTGCGCGAACTCCTATGCCAATTTAGTGATGGTAGCTTGGGAGATTAATACGTTGATGAACAATGACAACATTGCCTTTTATAGAAGGTTCGTAGATGATTTATTCATTGTTTGGAGGGGTACAATGGACTCTTTAACTATGTTTCATAAACATCTCAATAGTCTACCAGGTTTTCTCAAGTTAACGATGGAATCATCCCACGAATTCATACACTATCTGGATACGACCATCACTAAACATGGCAATAGTTTCTCCTCCAGTATTTATAGGAAAACATGCTATGTACCATCATATCTTGCCAGAGATAGCATGCATGACCAAAGAATTTTCAACAATATAGTAAAGGGCCAAGCACTCCGCCTTTCTCGTTTATGCTCTAAAGAATCTGATTTCATACAACAATTGGATATACTCAAGGACAATTTCATTGCAAGGGGATATGACTATACGAAGGTTGAGAGTCAATGTCAACAAGCCTACAATTTGAGATCTACTCGAGGGAGACCTTATTTTGGTGATGGACAGTTAACTGGCTTCAAGAAATCTGAACACAACAAACAGTTACCTATAGTCATGCCACTAGGTACAAATACATATTTTGTACAACAAGTCATTACTGACAATTGGAATTCACTAATGGCGGATCAGGAAATTAAGCAGATTGTGGGCAATTGTCCTAGATATACCTTTAAGAACTGTAGCAATTTGAAGCAACTACTATGCTATCCCAAGTTATCCGGTACTATGTGCAATGAGATTCTGCCATGGCAATTGGGCACGAGGAAGTGTGGTTCCTGTGCCCAATGTGATTATATTGACAGCTCCAGGTTTTTTAGATGTCCAAATGACTGGAAACTATGGGAATTGCATCATAGTTCCAACTGTAACACCAGACACGTAGTCTATGTGGCGTACTGCCGGACTTGTTTCTCGTTTTATGTTGGAAAGACTAATAGAACTATCAGAGAGAGAATTCGTGACCATCTATATGCGTATGGAAGGAAGGAGACATATAGTGCCATTTCGAAGCATATGCTTGCTTTTGGGGATGATCATAATTTCTTATTCCAAGTCCTACAAGTGGTACATCCCACAGTGAGGGGTGGAGACATCGTTAATGTCACAGAGGAGCTGGAATTAAAGTGGATCTTCAGGCTGGGTGCACACAGATGTCTAGGCCTGAATGAGACCATGTCATTGAAACCCGTACTTAAATCCAGGCCCTTATAGTTTCTGCATTTGTATATTCCCTACTGTGCAGCTCCATTAGCCAACAACATTGAGTTTATATGCATTAATACATTTTTTGAGTCCATCTATAGGGGAACTTGAGTTGTGAAGGACGTGTATGTACATCCGAGCTTGCAAATACTACATTCTTGGGCCGTAGTGATTTTCATCCCCTCTCGTTGGCTATATGTATTGGATTGTTATGTCCATACTATTCTTACTGATATGGGCAATGGGTATGGTTTATAGAGCGTACCATATACGTATTGTCCTTGGGTCTGCAGATTGACCCGTTAATATCGCCAATAGATCGCCGTTTCATACATTAGAGTATATAGTGTATGTTTATTGTTAGAACATTGAAAATTTGGACTAACATCCAATGGCAGGTATATGGCATTATATCTTATATGTTTTGTAGCCTTTAATGACTATTTTCCCATTTTTCTATATGCATTGTCTTTACGCTCGTAGATTGACCATTGAACTTGATTCTGTCAATTATGGTTAATAGACCATTGTTATACATACATTGCTGGGGCAATTGACTGTTGCCATGGTAAGTAGGCTTGTGGTATCTTATTCTATATGTCCTGCAGTCATTATTGACTATGTTAACATATATTGTTTTTGGGTGATGTGTATTGTTCACACTGTCAGTACAGTGTGTATTACTAATGTAGTGTTTCTGGTTATGCGGACTGATCCATTAATATCGCTAATAGATCGCCGCTTTGTTAAAATACTAAAAGTCTGGATTCAGTGTCCATTGGCTGGCATATAGTATTTTATTTCACTCCACATGTATTGTACCCATCACTGACTATTTTTAAATATATATTGTCCTTATATTTGTAGATCGACTTGGTTTCGTCAATTATGGCCAAGAGATTGTTGTCTTGTATATTGTTGAATATTGATAGGTGCTATCGTGACTAGGCTTGTGGTACTTTATTTTATATACTTTGCAGTCATCACTGATTATGATCGTATACTTGGTTTTGGGTCCATGGACTGATAACAGGACTCGAAAATGTTATATGACTAAGAGCTCGTTGCTATATACACCACTAGCAGGCACAGCTTGGGCATATTTCATAATATTGTGTTGATATTGGTGATTTTAACGTTATTTGAAAATGCATGGATAGAGGATAATTCAATCGCCAACAGGAAGTGACGCATTAGCAAGAGATTACTAGGACCATTGATTGCAAACATGAACTGGTATCTATTGCAAGCAGGCTTGTAGGATCCTATTTATATGTTTTGCAGCTAACACTGACAATGTCTGCATATATTTCTCTCGGATCTGAGCATTAATCATTGGACCTGATGTTGTTATATGACGGAGCAATCGCTGTTTTATATACTGTTAGTATATCAAGTTTAGATAGATTTTACAATGCTTTTAATGCTATTAACTATACATGTTGTATTTTAGATATTGTATGGGTATACTATACAACATAAATTGTTTGTTAACGGGAAGTGACGTTGATTGGTAACAGCGAGAGATGTGAACTTCTGTTTTATATATTCAGTTCAGTATACTTTAAATTGTAACGTCTGAGGAAGCTATTTTTAATAGTGAAAGCGCTTACGTTCTAATAAACTGCTTTACATCTACGAATATTGCACTTGGATTATCATTTGAGCAACACTGTCTGTGCTTGTACTTTTTTGATATTTTATATTGGTGTTTATTCGTCAGCAGCTTTGGGATTGTTTCCATATATATATATATATATATATATATATATATATATATATATATATATATATAGGTCCCCTTCAGTAGATCGAACATTTACAGGTTCGAACCACATATAGCCAAGACCATATGCTTGAACTAGTAAAAGTTTGATCGGAAAGGGAAGATTTCCCATTTCTGCAATGCAGTGCTATCTTGGAGTTGGTATATTTATATAATGGGGGTTTGAGAGGTGCAGCCGGCTACATCCCCCTGCTGTAGATGTTTAGTTTTGTTGTTTTATTTGTTTTTACTTCAGTGTTCGAACTTTTACGAGTTCAGACATATGGTCTCGGCCATATGTGGTTCAAACTTGTTAAAGTTCGATCTACTGAAGTAGTTATATATATATATATATATATATATATATATATATATATATATATATATATATATATATATATATCCATCCCCAGGTAATAACATCCCCATTCTCCAACTAATCTCAACCCCTGCTCATTTTAACAAGCCAACCAGCTCTAGCTCTACCATGGATGGGATCCTCTAAAACTCTACCTGATTCTATAAGTGATCCCTTTCCCACCTGCATTCACAGATATTCCTTTCAAAAAATTAGACTTCACAAATTCAAAGATTGTCGCAAAGTCTCTACCTTCAACTCTGATGTGTTCAACAACAGAATAGCCTCTATAAACTGGTCCTTCCTTTTCCAACTACCCCTTGACAATGCTGTATTTAAATTCAAACACATTTTTCTAGATATTCTTAACTCCCTTGTTCCCCTTAGGAAAATCAGAGTTAAATCTCTCTTTATACCTTGGCTTTCTGAAACCACTCAGTCTTTAATGCACCAGAGGGACAATGCTTGGAAAAGATGGTAAAGAACTAAATCCCCTACCCACCTCCAAACCTATAAATAACTCCATAGCCTCACTAAAAAAAAAACATTTAAATAAAGATATGAATTACTTCTACCTAAAGTCTGAAACTAATCATTACAACAATCCAAAAATTTTCTGGAACACCATTAATAAAATTCTATATCTTGGTAGTTCCAGTACACCTAGACCTTGTCCTAACAACTCCCGTACTGAAATTAACTCTTACTTCACTGAATCCTTCAGTAAACTAATGCAGAATCCTCACACATCCACCCTCACTATACCTTCCCTTCCATCTAGCCATAAACCCACCTTCTCATTCAAACCTGTTTCCGCTGCTTAAATAGGATCTCTACTTAATAAACAAAAGCCATGCTCCCCCTCAGCTGACAATCTACTACTCCTCTACCTAAAACTACCTCAATAGTCTTCCCTGTTTCCATCCTGATCATCAGATCCATTCAAGAATCTACCATTCCCACTATCTGGAATCAATTCTATACTATACCAATCCTCAAAGGACGACACTCCACTGGCCTCCCTAACTACAGGCCCATAGCCTTCCCATCCTTCCCGTCAAAATTACTTGAAAAATGAATACATAAGCAGCTCCTTGATTATATTCTTCAGGAACATCTGCTCACTCCTACCCAACACGGCTTCTGCCCTAACCATAACACAACTACCATGCTAATTTTCTTCACTGAAGCTATCTCTCAAGCCAGATATAACAATAAACTTGTTTCCTGTCTATTTTTAGATCTTTCCAAAGCCTTTGACATGGTCTCTCAATCCAAACTTCTTCCAGATTGTATGAGCTCAGTCTTTCTTACCTAATGGTCTCTCACCCCAAACTTCTAACAAATCGTATGATTTTAGTCTCTCTTACCCCACTGTTAAATGGTTGTCTAACTAGCTCTCTAACAGACAGCAGTCTCTCAGATAGCTCTCCTTCTTCTATCCCTTGGTCCCTTTCAGTACAGGTATACTTCAAGTCTCCATTCTTGGACAACTATTTAACATCTTCACTAACTGTCTGCACACTTCCTGCTCTCACTTCTCTCTGATACAATATGCAGATGATTCAACTATCATATCCACTTCAGACAATCTTTCTCACCTCCACACTTTCACTCAAAAATCTTTCAACTTTGTTGAAACCTGATTAACTGACAATCAACTCATACTTGATCCTAAGAAAACCAAACTGCTCTTGTTCCTCCTGAAATCTCTTTCTCATCATAAATCTACATGTACCACCACATCTCTCGACAGCACTGTTATTAATGTTGAAACACATACCAAGCTCCTGGGTGCTATCATTGGCAACAAACTTAAATTTTATTTACACATCCATAATTGCATAAAAAAGACTCACCAAAAATGGGGCTTGCTTTATAAAACAGAAACATTTTCACCAAGGACTCACGACTCTGTGCCTATCTTCTTCCCAGTCTGCTCTATGCCTCTCTAATCTTAACTAACCTGCAATCCTCTCTAAAGTCTAAACTAGAACTCACTTATAACAAAGTTGCTAAATTTGCTACAAACCAACCCTACAACTCCCACCACTGCCTTTCTCTCAAGTCTCTAAGCTGGGTTGAACTCCCCCCACCATCTCTTACTTCCTCAACTGCTCCTTATTCACTTCACTTGCTCTCTCATCCCTCATCTCCTTATATACTTCTACCTGCTCTCCGTGAATCTCTGACCAGTTCCTTTTAGAAATCTATAAGCCCAAAAGAACTATTAGACAACATCTGTATAGCTACTCTGTCATTCAGAACTATATCCACTATTCATAACTTCAAAAAAGTTTTAAAAGAAACACTACATAACATTTGGATCTTCTATTGCCACAATCCAACCTATCTCTCTTATTCTTGTTCTTCTTATTTCATTCAGCCATCGATACTATACCACCCCAGGTAGTTTGGGCATATCACTAACTAATATTCAGACGTACTATCTATGATGCCTTTGTAGTGCGCTCACCTTATCTACCTATATGCATTGTCTTTATTTCATACTTTCTACTCCTGAGCTTCCTGTTCTGTTCTGCTTTCCACTACATTTTGGAGATTCTTATGTGACTATAGCAACCATCATTGATTTCTATCATTTAATTCACTTCCTGTTGATTTATTAATTTATGTATTTTATTTGTGATTTCATTTGTATCTGCAGTTACCTCTGTACTAGAGTATTCACTTGTGTTTGAAACATTTCCGTGTTTATTGTTATACACTGCTTTGCTGAGTGTTCTGTATGGAACTTTTTTCACCGGGCCTCTGCTGAAAATGGGCTCATGCTTAGTTAGACATATTACAAGAAGGTGAAAACTCAGATAGAGGGAAAGTAGTGGAACAAGTTAACAGCTTCAAGTATCTTGGACAGGTAAATGAAGAGGTCAAAACTAGAATCAGAGGGACTGATACCACATTGAATGAGGGGAGTGTTTGACAACAATAAAAGAAGCTTAAATAGAAATTGTACAGTTCATTCCTGTGACCAGAACAACTACAGTATGGTGGAGAAACCTGCCACAGTGAAGGCAGAGGAGTTGAGGAAGCTAGACATTTATGGATATGAAGTGCTTAAGAAGGGTGGTAGGATACATACCATGGGACAGGAGAAGAGATGAGGATACCAGTGCAAAAGCCTGAGTACCTCCAATTACAGAGAAGATCAAAGAGAACAGATTATGGTGATTCAAGCACATGTGCAGGAAATCAGATGACAATCTTCCAAAGAAAATTTGGGACAGATGGCTAGAAAGCAGAAATAAACAAGGGCAACCATCTATACCTCTCAACTGTTCAGATTTTTGCTAACAATCTTTTCCTCATAAAATGTGTTTGTATGACAAATTATTGGGGATTTAAGTCACTAAATAATGCCAGACACTGGAGTTTCAGACTTCATACTTTTAAAAACACAGGCCAATATAAAAACCTGCTATTCTAGCAACTTTCTAAGGTTGTAAGAGCAATATTAAAAAAAAAAATCCCTATTTATGAGCTTTTGCCCAACCTCCATTGTTTTTCCTTTTGTCCAGATTTCTTGTGTATAGTGGCTGAGAGGTGTGCATCCACCAAAGAAATAGTTGGACTATATGGGAGGAGTCTTGCAACAGTCAGGCATGACTAGTGAAGAAGGTAAGAGAGTAGCACTGAATTGAGAGAGATGGAGACAGTTGCTCTGACACCATATACATAGAGAGAAAGACGGAGAAAAGCCTTTAACCCTTCACTAAGTCATGAAAATTGACAGCTGTTTTGTCCAAACTTTGCTTGACAAAACAGATCGTCAACAGTTGTGTAAGATCACACAATCCCTGGGTCTGGAGAATATGCCATTTCTCTGGTACTGTGTGAAATAGGACTTGCAATAGTTTATTACCAGGAGTTTTGAGAGGGCAGGGAGACTTAATTCCCTGCAAAAAATAAAAAAAAACACTATGGGCAGGATTCACAAAGCCTCCGTGTAAGAGTTACAAGGCTTACATGGAGGCTGTAGTTAAACGGTGTGACGTCAGCATGTCATGCGTATGCATGAGGGCATGCTGAATTACATCTAAGGCTAACACGGTCCGTGTAAGTCAATAGGGGGCGTGCCCGTAGGGTGAGCCCTGCAAACGGACACGCCCCCAGAAGAGTAAAAGTCCCGAAAGTAAACCCCCACAACAGAGTCCGTGTAAATGTGAATAAACACAACACAACACATGCCCCCACAGACTATGAGCATAAAATGTATAAATGAACATCTTATATTTTTTTTATAAGTTGTAAAGATGTTTGCCCGTGAGTGCGCTCGTTTGCGCGGGCGTGCCCAGCGCTTAGCCACAGTTAGCAGTCAGTGGAAAATCATATAAGAACTAAATATGCAAAGTAAGCCAAGAAGCAATAGCGTAGCAGTAGAGACCTCGGCTGAAGAGGAGGCAGTCGTGGTTCAAGCCCCCACAACATCAATTTTTATTTTTAGTGAAATAAGCACGAAACAAGTCCCTGACATATATGTACATATATAAAATTATATTTTCTGTAAAATGTAATGGAATGGGCCATGTATTTTGAAGAAATGTGAGATAAAAAAAATGGCAGATATGCCTATAGCTGAGCAACAGTCTAACAAGTTGAGGATATCTGCTTGTAGGTGAACAGTGTTTTAACAGGTGTAAAATGAGTGCCTGTAGGTGAGCAGTGTTACAACAGGTGTAAAATGAGTGCCCGTAGGTGAGCAGTGGTTTAATAGGTGTAAAATGAGTGGCCGGGGTTGAGCAGCATTTTAACACGCTGAAACTGTGTGCCTGTAGCTGAGTTGAGTGTAATATGCGTGCTGACAGCCAAACCACGAGTAAACCAGCGTGATCCATTTGCGTGGAGCTGCGCACCACGCCAACAAGCTAACCGACGGGCAACGTTGAGCAAGCTGTATCAAAACTGCCTTTACACAGACACACCGCCTAGCCTGTGTAGACAGTCATAAAATATAAAAAGCAACGACCAGGTTCAAACCCAGGATACCATGCACCATAGTGAAAGTACTGAACCACTAAGCCATGGCAGTTGCACTTAGAAATGCAGTAATAGTATATATATAGGAATGAATAGAAAGAGGAGCATGACAAAGCAGGTTTTGTGAAGCTGATACAAATCCAAAATGGTCAATCACAGATAAGTGTGTGAAAAACGGCATATATAAGCCCCATAGGTGGGAATACACAGCATAACCGATTGTGGAACCGACTTGCAGCCAGGATGTTAGGTGTAGGAGAGGGTAGTTGCTTCTGAGCACAGAGGTGGGGCATTGAGGAGTCCAAATATATGGTTTGGCTCCTCATCCATAATCATGAGGCCCAACTCATGCAGGGCCAGGTCTTGTGGGGAGCATATAGGGCTGAGGCATGGGACCGGATGGCACATGATCTCACCAGTGCCACAGGAATACCAAGGACTGGTGAGTAGGTCCATCACCAACATGCGGACCTGGAGAGATGGAAGCAGGACCAACTGAACTGTTGGATCCAGGAGGCCCGGCAAATGCCCAACGCCCCACTACTGAGTAAGTTGCATGTAATTATTTAAGTAAGAAATTAACCTAGCTGATATTATAGAGATGTGTATTCCAATATTACTTCATTTATATTACAGCTGCAGGTGTCCGTTCTGCAAACCGTCGAGCCTATGGCGATAGGCTGGTGCAGTTGCGCCACCAGGCAGGTCAGTAATTCTCTCCCTGTAACTGTAAATAAATATATAAGTATGACAGTTAGCAAAAGAGTGCAGTGTAGTCAATAATTAATGAAATGTGCAAGTAACAGTGTAAGATAGTTTGCAAGTATTGCTTGATTACAAAAGTGTGATGCAGCCTGTAATCCAAACATAAAAATGAAACAAGTCTGAAATAAAGATGTCCCACCTGTAATATAATAGTACATAACCTGCAGCAGGCTGAAAAGCACAGCTGCAGAAGCTGAGTAAAACACGTGTGAAATATATCCCTGTTGAAATTCTGAAACATGACATAAGTGAGACTGTTGGAAAGGATTGTTATAACTAAAGGTGAAACATGTTAATAAAGCCTAGAATTAAGTACCATCCTGAATTGTAAAAATAAAACAAGTGAGAGAGTGTGAGAATGAGGTATGAATCCACCAATAAAGTAGTAATAACTCCTGAATAAAGTATACTGCAGTCAGTACAGAATGAAATGAATGTGACAGGCAGAACCAAACAGCAACATGTGTTGAAAAAAGTACTGAAGCTGGAATGTGTGTCCCAAAATCTGGATATGTTGCTCTCAGTCTGCAATATGCAGATAGTATGGTTGTCTGAAATACCAAACATCCACAGTTGTCTATAGCTATATAAAGCAAATGTAGCAGAATGATGTAGCTGAACAGAGCCAGATATGAATGTGTATGAATAAATATGAAATGTATATTGATGTAGCAGTAACATTCCTATCACCAACCTGAAGTAGTTATCACATAGGAAACTGTAGGCAGACCTGTAGTGTGTATATATCTGCAGCTAGTAGAAATGTACAGCATATGTATAGGTATTTGAAGTTGTTAATTAAATATTTCTTCACCCTACCCTATAACCACAAATAATCCATTCCACGTCATATGGGTATGTGCATTCACAATTAACATCCCTGGACATTTGTCCTGTTGGTTCATACATATTTGCATGTACGTTGATGCATCTGCCCTGTTCATACATCCAAACCTGATGGCCTGTTGCCATCAATCAACCCTGCATGTTGTTGGATTGTGTATTGCTATTCAAATTATGCATGTGTTATGCTTGCTGTTCAACGGCTTGAATTTATGGGTGTTTGGTTAATGGGAATACTAATGCATGCTGTTACAACTAATTGTGAATGGTATTGTACGTTACTAACCCAAACTGTCATAACATAATTCAAAACATAGGACGACAGGGAAGGCGGGTTCCAGCGGACCCACCTCTCCCACCTCAGCTGGCGAGTGCACCTGGCAGTAGTGCCCAGGCCGGACCCTCCTCCGGTGGCCCTTTGCCACCTGCTGGTGGAAGCGCTGCAGGGGATAGGGCTTGTCCCCTCTCTGCAAGCGTGGCCGGAGGAGAACATCCACTCACCCTCCGTAGTGTCCGGACTGTGGTGTGTAGGGAGATCCGGCACACTGTGCTTGGGCCTGTACGCCAGCTTGAGGCACGGGTGGCACAAATCACGGGCATGCCTGCTGACTGGCCTACACAGCCCCCAGAACAGCCCCATCCTGGGCAGTGAAGGCACAGTGGCAACTGCCCATGGGTGGGGATCTCAGTTCCACTGTTGCCTTCTGTGGACTCATGGGCTCGAGATATCCAAACATCCATCCCCGTCAATTGTGTAACCCCCCCCATATGTGTCATACACCACCCCTGTATGCGTCTTGTTTGTCTTGTCTGTTAACCTCCCCTACCTACCTCCCCAGCTATACCGACTTCCTGTACCTGACATACCACTCTCACCTGAAAAAAAAAAAAAAAGGGCACTCTGTACCCACAAAAAAATTATGCCCCATACATAGCTGCCCATTTTGCACACATGTCTGCTGGACATGTAAACTGGCAATTACAATTGGCTGTACAACAAATATTATTGTTGTCCTCACACCTCTCTCAGGGGTGGAAGGTTTCAAATTTCACACCAGATTACAAACATATGCACAGCTTTGCTGACGAAGAAATGGGCAGCTATGAGCCTTTTCTACATCCCTCCTGCAAAACCCGAGCTTGTTTCCCTACTGTCCTACCCTCTTTGTGACCCCTTTTTCACCACTTTCCTATCTCCCCATTTTCTTTTCTTTCAAAGAAAATAGCGCGGGTGTGCTCGAGAGTAAGCACTTTTAAGCAGTAGTAAGCGGGTGTGCGCGAAGCTAAGTGGCAGTGCGCATGCGTGAGCTCCGCGCAAACCAGTGCTAACACACTTACAACTGCATAAAAGTGCCTTAGTCACTCTGAATGACAAGGCCTGTAGTTTTCTCAGCAGCAAAATAAAATACCTCCCTCAGTCTCAAACCCAGGACCTTGAAAACACTAGTCTGCATGACTTACCACTAAGCCATGAGTGCTATACAAGAACAATGTGCTGAAAGAAATATATCATAAAATAATAGGAATTAATGTAAAGGGAATATAGCAAGTCTAGTACACAGAGCATGTCATGTATATTTACTGTCAAATCTAGTGGATTTGTAAAATAGTAGTGTGTGCTGAGAAACAGTCATGCTAGTTGGTAGCTACTAGGTAATAATGTCAACGTAGCATCTGGCAAGTCACACACATACTCAGAGCAGGATAAATACTGCCATAGTTGAATAGTTAAGAGTTCAGACATAGCAACTGTGACTGAGTTACAGGGATGTCCCTGATGTGAAAACAAATGTCAACTGTGTCCCACTGACACCCTGTCAAATGTACAAACAGTAGGCAGAAAGGTGTAACTACACATGCAATGGTAACTATGACTGACTGAAGGTATGCACCACCTGCATGGCACAAATGGTGTACTAATACATATGCTTGAAATAACCCACAGTCACAACTGCAGAGTATCAGAATATGTCACTGGAGTAACCCACTGCTATGTAGAATTCCATGAGGCTGATAAAAGATGCACCGGAGAGTATCTGAGGCCTGCTCAGCAGCATGATCAAATACCCCTGTAAGTGTCAAGGCCCACACCATGGCCAGACCATAGTGCATGCAGTAACACCCTACCACAACAAACACGTAGGGAATTGCTGGCCAAACAGATTTAGCAAGCATTACAAGCTGTGAATGTAAATGGAAAATAGGAAAGCCATAGCAACACATTACAGGAAAGACACCTAGCAGGCATACAAGGAGTGAATGTAAAGGCCAAATATTGAAGCCATAGCAACAGATTGCAAGAGCCACTGCTATATACCAGTTACACCACAATCCCCACAGGAAAGCACACATACCCATATACACAGTATTACTAGTTGTAGGTGTCAGTTTACATACACACGGAGAACAGTACACTGGAGGAAGGAATACTCAGCTTACAGAACAACATGCATTGCAGTGTCTACAACACAGCCTGAAATATGAGAGACATACCAGTCCTTACACTCACAGAACAGTGTCCACAGCAAACCAGCATGGTCCCCACCCTGATAATCTGAAAGGGCTATGCCTACCTAACAGACCTTTTTATAGCACAGGCCTGTAATCACAGTGAGAACTGCAATCACTACACAACAGGCTGCATGCAATTAGTAAATGCTGGCTAACAATTGGTGCAGAGGCCATCACATGGATATGTGCAAATACCTACAAAAGCATCCTGTACTCCCAGTCCACACATGCAATACTGTCATTGCACCCGCTGGAGGTAGAGGGAGAGAGAGAGAAAACGAAAATAAAGAAAAAAAGAAAGAAAGAAAGAAAGAAAGAAAGAAAGAAAGAAAGAAAGAAAGAAAGAAAGAAAGAAAGAAAGAAAGAAAGAGAAAGAAAAAAAACCTGAAACAACAAAGCAAAGAGGCTGACAGCAGGCCAAACAACTGCAGGCCTACACAAACAGCTGCAACAAACACAGGTAATGTAAAGTACTACTATAGTACTCTACATACTGTGAACCCTCCAGATGTGTTATTGGTCTGTATCTATGTATATGAGGATGTGCATAGGGACGGGGACATACTGAAACTGTCACTGAAGGCTCCACATACATATGTATGTGACGGTAGCTATGTGCACATAGCAATGTAGGTTGTAGTGCAATGTACAAGTAGGTTGTACAGTAATGGGTGTTCAGCAGTACGTTACTGTGTGTATACATATGTGGAACTAAAAAGGAGTATATATATATATATATATATATATATATATATATATATATATATATATATGTATATATATATAACATGTATACGTATGTATATCGAGATATGTATGTATATATATATATATATATATATATATATATATATATATATATATATATAATATGCATATGTGTATACATAGAGAGGGATGTAGAAATACATAGACAGATATAGTTTCACAGTGGCATAGTTTAGTACTAGGCTATCTGCAGATAGTGTATAGAATAGATTTAGAAACTTGCACCTCTGTATAGTAGTGACACAGTGAAGACCCCCCTACATAATAGCATTAGTTTACTGTGTCTCTGTCTAGTAGTGACACAGAGAAGACCCCTGCTGTAAAACTATGATCTCCCATCCACTTGTCAAGAATGCACATGAATAGTGTCAGTAAGGGTCTCTGCCTAACATGAACTGGGATCCTGTTCCATAGTATGGGAAGCCTCTTAGTGATGGATCTGTCCCTACAGTATGTCCTATTCATATGTGTGCTGAGGTTTAAATCCGTAGCTGTCATGCTTCTGATGGATTTGGGTTGTATGAGGTGGAACATGTCCATCACTACCAAATTGGACATGGCCTACTACATCAGGCACAGATCACCCCTACGTAGGCAGTATGCTATGGAATAGAGCATGAGTTACGTTAGTCTGGCAGTGTATGACAGTTGTTGCAGACCCTTGATCCTCCTGGTGATGTACTCATGGGGGTCCCCCTAGCTGTTACAAGTGCCAGGTGAGGTACATACCAAATGGGGCATAGTACACAGTCATGGGCCTGATAAGGGAGGAGTATAGGGGTACAATGACCCCTTTTGATGTGGATGTGAATCCCTTCATGATAAGGTGGGCAAGGTAGGAAGTCCATCCAACCACTTTGGCAACGTGGGTGTCAAATGAGAGGTCAGCATTGCACAGTGTCACCAGGTCTCCGATTACTTTGTCTGTACTCAGTGGGTTATTGTCTATGTGATAATATGTAGGTACCTTGTCCATCCAAAAGGGTATGAGTATACATTACGTGGCATGCAGTGTCAGGCCATGACTCCGGCACCAGTTGTTGGTGTCCGTGAGGCCTGTCAGTAGGATGTATGTGTCAGCAGGTGTATCGCCTATGGCGCCTTGTATGTAGTCATCTTTGAACATTGTCAGCCACTACTCTCCCATGTCTGCTTCCACATCTGAGAATGATATGCCAAACATGAGCAGTCCCAGGACAGAGCCCTGTGGGACATCACATGTGACTGGCTCTGAGTCTGACATGGCACCAGTGAGGTTGACTATAGGGTTTCTATCCGTTAGCTGGTTTGCAACCCATCATGTGACATATGGATTTACATGTCAGCTGTTGATCATGTCTTTGATGGCAGAGTGCGGTATTATGTCAAATGCTGTAGGCAAGTCCAGGTAGGCTGTATGGACCGCTGTGCTCTCAGCAATGGCTGCAGTGACTGATTTGAAAAGGTCAACCAGGTTCATAAGGCAGGATCTGCCCTCTACAAAGTCAAACTAGGTGGGATCAAGTGTCTAAGTCCCCAATGTCTCTGTGTATGGGTACCATAATGATCCTTTCCATAGTGTTGCAGACTAGGCTGGTTAAGCTTATGGGGCGGTAGTTACCAGGGTCTGTAGAGGTGCCTCCTGTGTGGAGTGGGACTACTGTTGCTGTATGCCAGTGTCCAGGTACATATGCTGTAGTAAGGCTATGGCTGAATAGCATGTAATGTGCATGTGTAGCTCCTCTTGCAGTTCACGTAGCATGCAACCTGCAATACCATTGGGTCCCATTAATTCTGTGTTTACAGCTCTGCTGAGGGTGGTACCCAGCTGGACATCTGAGATGAGAGGGAGGTTGGAGTCAGCTGGGATAAGTAATTCCCCATGTGTGGGTGAGGGAGGGGAGAAACCTGCACTGAACCTGTCTGCCAGACTGTTGGCATTATCTGTGTGTTCAGTGTAGCGTATGTCACTGTGAACTAACTGTGAACACAACTGTGGGTTCCCACCCAGGTGTGTAACATAGCAGAGGAAGGCCTTGTGGTTATCTGTAGTGACCATAGCGATGTCCCTCTCATTGTTGGCCTTGCATGTTTGTACGACAAAACGTATATTTCTACTACTGCTGATGAGAGATGCCGTAGCTCTATGGAAGTATGCTCTGCCATGCAGTAGCTACCTTCTGTTGTTATACAATTTGTTCAATGCTGGGGTCCACCAGACAGGATGCCTGCCCTTGGTGGAGAGGGTCATGGTTTCATTTGTGATTGCATGATCCATGCATTCTTGGAGATGTCTGTAGAAACATATGTGCAGGTGTCTGCATTGTGGGAACTGGATTACACTGGCCCAGTGGGCATGAAGGATACCAACTCAGTTATAAGACGTGTAAAGTCGGCATGTGAGAGGTTTCCCACTGTAGTCTTTTGTGTTGTGGGGGAGGTGGGATATGTATATCCAGGGGGATTAGTCTGTGGTCAGATGTGACTAGTGAGGGGTATACTTCCAGTGTGTAGCACATTGTCCCCATGTTTGTGATGATCAGGTCTAGTATATTATCTCCTGTTGTGGGACAGGTGACTAGCTGTTCCATTGCATTTGACATAGTGAATTCCGGGAACCTTTGGGCTAGGGTGTTTGGGGTAGAATAATGCACCCAGTGTATGTTAGGGTAGTCACAGTATCCCAATATGATGGTGTGTGGTGGGACATTCATATCCTCCAATGTCTACAGGAAGGCTGACTGTGGTCCCTGAGATTGGGAGGGTGGTCTGTAACATGCTACCAGTTGTATAGCAGGTTTGCCTATGGTTATCTACACCTGGATGGTCTGTGATGCTTCATGAGTTGTCAATAACCTGGACACCCCCCTCCCTTTTTGTTTTGTCCCGAGTCCTGGGGACAAAACGCATGATACGGGGTATAGCCTGGTACCACTGGTTTGCTCTCAGGAGCCTTGAACCAGGTAGTCACTTACTGCACAGACATTGAGATTTGTAGAATATGTACGCACGGATATATGTAATACACACATACATATATAAATATCTGTAGAGACTTATACACATACAGATAGATCTGACTGACAACAGATATGTCTGTACATGACTATCTCTCACTCTCTGTCCCACCCCCTCACACTCACACTCACCCTGTGTCTCTCTCTCTCACTCTCACCCCCTCTCTCACCACATCTATATGTATATATCTACATCTATATATACATATTATATATACATATATACAAACAGATATATATCCATATACAGATATAAATATATCAATACATATATATACATATATATATATATATATATATATATACATATATAGACAGTGTGAGGCACATGTGTGCAGATGTCTTGCTACAGGTGCCTGGTGTCACAGGCATGGAGTGAACACCAGTGTGGATACTGGAGTACCATATCCCATTCAAAAACACTGACACCAGTAACCACCACATATGTACATGCCTGCCCACCACTGCATGTGTCGGGGGGAACAGGGTCAACAAGTGTACAATAGGCTCCACATCGATATACACAGTGGCACACTAGTCCTGTAATACATGTACATGGAATGTGTCAGCGGACATGGTGTGTCAGCTATGGACATGTATGTCACTGTACCCCTCCACACCCCACAATGTCCTACACGGTATGTACCTCCCATGATATGGTGAAGGACACAGACATATAAGTAACTGTGTCAATGCACTCAAACACCACAGAGCGCACACAGACTACCTACATAGAGGTTACCACTGCTGGATATACATAGTTCGGTCACACCCATGACAGTTGTCTACCAACCATGGTAACACCTCCAACATCCACAACACAAATTACCTATGTCTGTCGTCCTTGTCACTGCAGTATAGAGCACATGGTGGAGGTACGGGACCCTACCCACAGATATGACATACCCTGTAGTAGACCACACAGAATTAAGAAGCAAGGCTCCCCATGAGTAGATGTCAGACATACCCCTGCTGAATGTTATGCTGATAGGTAATATGCCATATGAGTCACCCTGTTTAACTGTTTGTAAGGAGCAGGTACGATCATAACACATGTGTCACAAGGAGCAGGTTAGCATAACAGTATGCTGCTGTAGGCCCAGGGCCAAAAGCACACTACCTACCTAGGACACAGTGCACACCCATGAACACATTGCAAACGGAATATGTGAGGTGGAATGAGTGTGCTAGTGACTGGGTGCATCTTGTGTACTGGTGTGATTGCTCACCATGACTGTCTGTCTGTCATGGTAGTGTGTGTCCTTGGTGTGAGGCCAGAGACAGGTGTGTGGGGTATTGCGATCAACACATACTTCATTGCCATATGTTGTGCTGTGTTACCCTGTATGTCACTGTGCTGTAGATAGGGTTATGGCAAGTACGAGTAGTGTGCATTACCAGTGAAATATGTAACGTGCATGGTGTTTAGTGCATGGGCTGATAATGTTCCCCATACAGTACCTTGATTCAAACCCCCAGTGTGAGGTTGTGTATTGTACCTGAAACAGTGCGTTGACTGCTGCAGTATACTAGTCTGTTGTATGGAGTGTGCCAGGTACTGTTGCACAGTTGTCAGATGGGCACTGATATCTGGTCATGTACATGTGTATCCCCCAATAGACAGACAGATGCTATATATGGTGCCTAAGTTATATCACTGCAGTCAAGTATTATGTGTATTATGTGTGCTATAGTCTGCTGACAGATATTGCTGACATATTTCCCTTCTCCTTTTCAGGGCCATGGTTCACCAGCGGAACCCAGTCTACTCCGCTGCAGAGGAGGAGGAGATACACCAGAGCCTGGTGCGGGATTTCGCTGTACTCTTTTCCCACGCCAGCCAGAACCAGCAGGAGAGGGCTGCACTGTGGCAAGACCTGGTCCGTCGGGTAAATGACATAGGCACACATAACCGGACATATGAGCAGGTACTCCATCACTGCAGTGATTTAATTAGAAATGTCCATCAGCGTGCGTCGGATATCCACAGGCAGCAGCTTGCCACAGGTGGTGGGCTGGCTAGACATCCCCCCCTCACCAGACTGGAGGGACTACTCCTGAGTGTTGTGGCTCCAGCACAGCAGCAACAACAACAGCATACATGTGTAATGATGGAGGCTGGAGCCACACAGCAGCAGGACACAGAGCATGCAGGTAACATGCCATGTGTATAGTTGACCATTCTGTACACTGTTAAGTTATGCATGTGTGGGGTGTGTCCTCGATTTGTAGCTGTAATCTTGGTAATTATTGTGCATTAGTGATAACCTCATTATCTGCAGTACACCTGTGGAAGCTAACTGTTGCACTACTGAACTGTATCATGCCCACAGTATCAATGGCACAGTTGTGCCCACTGATGATAAATATCTCTTTTCCGCAGGTCCCTCTGGTGTAACAGCAAGGCAGCCTATCCATGCTGGTGAGTGTGTAATACCATTACCTTCACTACTCTGTATACTAATAGTAATAATAGGCTGAAGCAGTAGTGCTATGTGTTTGATTGCAGGTGTGTCTGTGTCTGTGGGTTGATATCTCATATACTGAGGTGTGTGCATGTGTGCATGTGTGCATGTGCCCATGTGCCCATGTGTGCATGTGTGCATGTGTGCATTTGTGCATGTGCCCATGTGTGCATGTGTGCATGTGCCCATGTGCACATGTGTGCATGTGTGCATGTGCCCATGTGTGCATGTGTGTATGTGTGCATGTGTGCATGTGCGCATGTGTGCATCAGTGGTGGCATTGTGTACACATTGAGAACTGTGTTTCCTGTCTTACTCCCACAGGTTCTGGTGCTGCTCTGGTGTCATGCAGCAGGGAACCTGAATCAGCTGCTGTGGATAGTGATAATGATGATACCTGTGTAATGGCACAGGTAGGTGTGCCAGGGTCCATCATTGGTCAGCCAATTGACACTACACAGCTGTCGACCCCATCAATGTGCACGGTCATCCTGCCAATACGTCCTTTGTCCCCAATGTCCCGAGGTGATGGACAGGATACCGTGGGCATTGACCAGGGTAATGTGGTAGTAGTGGCACATGCATCCCCACACTGCAGCCATGGCCAGGGCCCTGACATGGTACCACACAGGCAGACGTCCATGGGTTCTCGTGGGAGCATCCGTGGCCATACCGCCCCTGTCAGATGTGCCACAGAGGTCTTTCAACCCCAGCTATGTATCGGGCTGTAATGCAGGCACAGACACGTTTGGAACGATAGACCAGACAGGGTCTGAGGGAGCTGAGAGCATGTCGCACAGCCATGAGTGACAGTATGCGTGATGTTGCGGCTGTCATCCGCAACTTCACTGAGGTCATTGACAGACATTGGGGGGACACATTAGATCTGTTCCACAACTATACATTCATGAGCCAGGGCAATGGTGGATGGTGGAGGCATCGACATGGCTGTACGCCAGCAACAGCAGCAGCTGGCAGCCATTGCGGATGACAACAGGGCCGCGGCCGCTCACATAGTGCCAGCAGCAGCCCCAGCAATGCTGGGTCTGTGCTGTCATCAGACTGCCCCAGGAGACCACGTGCACATGGCGCTGGACAGTCCCAACAGAGACCTGTCTCCAGTCAACAAATACCTGCTTCTGATGACAGTACCCAGTCTGGCTTGGTACCTGATATGGTCCCTAGCACCCCTGCCAGGCACAGGTACCGTGTCCATGGCCACAGACAGTGATCTGTATTACCTGGCAGGTACAGTCTGTGGCTGTCCACAAACACCTGTATATGGCAGCCATGAGGTGGGACTGTGTGCATCCATACACACATGCAAAGTGATAACACCTAGGGCTACTGCATACACGCACACACTGCATCAACATTGCCCCATCTTGTACTGCTGTCCCTCACCAACACACACACACTGACATGTCAATTGGTTGTATCATTGGCAGACTCAGGCATACCAGGTACACACCCTGTGCATATGATGAAACTGTGCCACCTCCTGCAATCTGTAAAATTGGTGCAGGAACAGGTTAACATGGTGCTGATGCACAGGGTGACTACATAGATGTATTGTAATAGTATGATGTTGACAACAGTACAGAGTAATTATAGCATTGTGGGTATATACCAGCATGCCTGATGCAGTTACAGTATGAATGTCATTGTATTGTTTTGTACACCCATAGTAATTACCACAGTGTTCTGTCTGCACATCTTTGCATACTGGTGGTAAGGCTGTGAAGGGATGGCCACCTACATAGGTAGCACAGGGGATACAACAATGTACATATTGATACTCAATGATGGCCATGTCAACTGCAAGTTGCATGCTGTCCACACACGACTCTGCAATGCAGATGTTTCAGGATGTTGATATCTGTGCAGTACTACACAACAAGTTCAAGGCTCACAAGAGCACACTAGCACTACAAGGTCACACCTCATACCATGCATAACAGCACCAAAACACAGAACTAACTATGACAGGAGGGAGAGTGTCCATACATGTCAAGGATACTGTGGTGCCAGGACAGGTAGCATACATCATACTAAGTCTGGAACTGCTGAGTGAGGGCTCAGTGTCTGTTATTTGACATGTGTATTATTACAGGTATGAGCACTTGGGTATCAGGCCAGTTATTCAACATTACGAAGGTACGTGGTCTATACACTTGTGGGGGGTGCAGCTGGACCCAGCCCGTCTGACCTGGGAATGTCTGGGTACTGGCTTAGTATGCCTGCATATATGCATTGTTACATACTGGAAGTCGTACACCTTGTTTGTTGTACCATAGTCTACATACAGGCCTGCTGACTGTAGCTTTGTTTGTATGCATGTTTGCCTGTTATGTTCCTGAAACACTGGTTCCACCTGCAGTGCAGATATACAGTGCCTCTGTGGATCCCTAGTGACATCTGTGTTGCTTACTGTACTGATGTCCATGTGTCACTTGACAGAACATCACTGTTTGTCCTGTTTGCATGTAGCTTGCCTGTAACACATTGCATATGACTTACCTCACATTTGCTCAAGACAGCATTCATATATGCCAGCACTAACAAATCAGGAGCACTACACCCTCACATAGTCACCTTGAGTACCTTGGTCCCCATTGGCCCTATGTGTTGTTACTTAGTATGGGAGTTACAATGCTATGGTAGCATGTGCAAAGGTCACCTGTTGATCTACTCTCAGGTCCAGTTGGTGAATCTGTGAGTCATGTGGCAATGTTACAGCTGCCTCATGTACACAGACAACCCTCTCCCCTTCCCATACATGTATAACACATGAGAGAGATGCAACCACGTAGCCAAACTGGGGGCTAAGCTCCGTTTACACAGCACTGGCATTCCCTGTCAAGTGGAGTGAGATACTACAGTGAATACAGTACCAGTCTCCCATAGACCTGTCGCGACCACAATCCAAACACAGAAACACACACGTACATTATTGGGCTCTCAGAATAGCATCCTGCCTGAGCAGCTGACACCTGCACAGCAGACACACAAGCAAGCATTACACCAGAGCAGAGCACATGCAACACATAGCTTACAAAGCCTGTGTGCCAAACCGTGTCAGGACATATGGCTAGACAACACACCTGCTACGGTTGTATGAGGTACCTCTATTGTCACATACACGGTAGTCCTGCTCCCAGGCTGAACAAGGTGACGGTCACGCTGAGCTGCCCATCGGGCACTATGATCCACCACATAACACAAGCAAAGCGGTCAGTCCAAGGCATGTAGAAGTATGACTCAGTCATTGTCTGTGCCAGTGTGTATGACCGCTGACGCACCTCCCTGGACTACATGTTAGGGGGCATAGAGGGGCTCTCTGAGCTTGTGGCACAGGCTGGTATGACCCTAGCCTTGAGAAGCATCTCACCCTCACCATGAATGCTGTCACAATATGTAGACAGGATCATCGGTTTCTGCACTTAACGTATCTTTCAGTGACATCCAAAGGGGATCCAATGCCTGTCAGTGTGGGATTACATGCTGGACATGCCACATTGCTTTGCTTGGGACAGCTTGCACCTGTCACCCATGGGCCGTTGTATATTGGCAGAGGCTGTTGCTACACACATAGTGCCTTTGTATGCAAGGCTGACATTACATAGCCACCTACACAGGTATCACACGGGATGGGACACTAATAGCAATGCTACTCAACAGCAGCAGTGTAAACCTCAAGATGCATGCAGTGGAAACTGTCCTTAGCATGAGGTACAGCAATATCCATGCAGTAACAGACTCCTGGTACAAGGCTCCCAGGTGCACATCATCAGTGCCAGGTCATTCCTGATACTATGCTTGTTGTCCCGTACACATGCACCAAAACAGAACAGGGGGGGGTCTATCCAAAGGCACCTCAGATACACACACCCCCCAGGTTAGTGGCACTGCACAAAGCATCAGAGCCTCTCCATGTGCAACACAAAGTGGGTTAGACTGCCTTCAGGTTCATAGCCTGGCACACACCACACTCCCATACCCAGGAAACCCACTTGGCCTTCCTGACAACACTGGGAATATGACGGTCTCTACACACACCATTATATGGTTGTACTGCAACTACCCAAACATACAGTGTGAGCATTATTCTAGCTGCAAGACCCTATCTGAAGGTTTCTTATCATTCATTCCCTGCATTGCTATGAAACGACTTGTTACCACTCCCCCAAGTGGTGACAACATGCTGCACCTGTTCATCACCAACATGTGGACTATATGCTCCAGACCAATCATGTATACCTCACTGGTGGGATGACACCATCTACAACCCACACTGTATAGTCACATACCACATGCAGCCCCTGCACAGAACACCACAGTCATACAGTTGTCTGATGCATATTCCATGTATTCACATAAGGCAGGCTTCGGACATGGGAACTCTTGCAGTTCATAGGTACATATGTGTAGGTGGTACACACATACATCATGTGTGCATTGACATTACTGATATAATGTATGTCGTGCAATATTGGGAACAACACCCCACACACATGGACAAACTGTGTGACAAAAATACACATGGCATTTGTAGGATACAAACCCCTACCTAACTATGTTAGATCACTTGTGAGAGTCGCAGTAGCAGAGTGTACTATTTGCATTACTGGGAGGATTGCTTTCTCCTGCTGTACTTATAGGGTGCTGACATCATCAGTGTTTAGACAGTGGAATATGCAGCATGTGTTGTGTAGTAATAGTTGCCAAAAGGGACATTTCTTATACACATGGAATTGCACACACTACTCCCCCACACACAGGGCACTTGCAGGATTCAAACCCCTACCTAACTATGTTAGAACACTAGTGAGAGATGCATTAGCAGAGCGCGCTAGTTGCATTACTAGGGGGGATTGCTTTCTCCTGCTGTACTTATAGGGTGCTGACATCATCAGTGTTTAGACAGTGGAATATGCAGCATGTGTTGTGTAGTAATAGTTGCCAAAAGGGACATTTCTCATACATATGGAATTGCACACACTACTCCCCCACACACAGTCACACACACACTGAGCACTTGCAGAATTCATACCCCTACCTATGTTATGACACTAGTGAGAGACGCATTAGCAGAGCATGCCAGTTGCATTACTGGGAGGATTGCTTTCTCCTGCTGTACTTATAGGGTGCTGACATCATCAGTGTTTTGACAGTGGAATATGCAGCATGTGTTGTGTAGTAATAGTTGCCAAAAGGGACATTTGTAATACACATGGAATTGCACACACTACACGCCCCCACACACACACTGGGCTCTTGCAGAATTCAAACCCCTACCTAACTATGTTATGACACTAGTGAGAGATGCAGTAGCGGAGCATGCTATTCACATTACTGGGTATAATTCCTGCTCCTGACATATGTATAGTGTGCTGACATCATTATGGATGAAGAGGTATGTACATCTGTTACTATCCATCAGTAAGGGGGAGAGTATATCTATGCATTAACTTTGCACAGGCACAGTGGCCTACTATACTGTGGAGGCAGACGCCAAATACACTGTGGATAGCCTACTGTATTCCCTAGGGACAACAGTCAGGTATTGCACTCTACGGCCATATGTTTACCTGTCAGATGCAAGTATCTGTTGCTCATATACTGTTTTTGGGTCTTTATTGCCATAGCCTTCCCTATCTCTATAAACGTGTGTACTGTGGGAGATGTTTGCATATGAGTGGGATCCAGTACTTTACTTATGTCTCTGTTGTAACTTCACTGTGTGCACTGGGCAGATGCCTGTATTGTGGGAGGTTCCTGTGTTAACACATAGAAATGCCAGATATGTGTGTGCAACTTCTGAACTGTGACATGGTCTAAGTGTGTGAGCATGCCCAGTTCACAGTTTGTATGGCTTCTTGACTGCCACATCTCATTTATCTAAGTGTGTGAGCATGCCCAGTGTGACCTTTCCTTATGTTTGGATCTGTGGACCACCATATTTCTGTTTGTGTGTGGACGCCATCTATATATCACATGTACAGTTGAGTGTTGGACATCATGTTGTGTTCTTACTGCCCAACTGCTGTGTGTCTAAACCTAACAGGCATTATGCTATGTCTGCAGGGTCGCCATGGGATAGTTTGCATACAGTTGTCATCATCCTTCCCTGCTGACCAAACAGTTGTATTGTTGTATAGTGTACTGGTACAAAACTTTCACTGTGGTGGACAGTATAATCAGTTTCAGTCCTATCACTGCTTATAATGTTTATAGTGAGCACACCAGACTGGTTGAGGGCCAGTTGTGCAGATATGACCATGTTGCATTTTGTTCAGATATGGACAGCTTAGTACATGATTGTCCGACATTGTTAATGTATTCCACAACTTGCGTGGACAGTGACAAACAATGGCTATGTGCCCTAGTCCATTTGTAATGCTAGTCAGAGAGTGTTTGCCCTTCAACACACATTTACTGGTGTTTGCCATGACATATGTCACGGTTAGTGTGCTGTGCCTCTGTCTACCCATGACATACAGGTGATATCCAGGGTACAGCTACCATCTCCCATCCAGTCATCATGATTCCCCTGGATGACAGTCATTGAGGGACTCCCTGGATATCCTGTAGTGGGAGTTTAGTCGTGAGTGGAGTGAGCTTCTGGGTTATGGACCAATCAGTACAGCATGTCCTGTTTATGTCTGTGCTGGGGTTCAGGCCTGTCAGCTGCATAGGTCATCAGCATTCAGTGTTCGCATGGTGCCAAATGTCCATTGATACCAGGTTGGTCATGGCTTTATACATCAGGCACAGTTTACCTCCAGCCAGGCAGTATGGCACTGTGTGGAGCTGCAGTTTCTTTACTGAGGTGACACATGGCATCTGTTACAGCTCTGTGATCCTCCTGGTGGGGTATTTGTGTTGTCTTTCCAGTTGCTGCAGGTGTCTGCTACGGTACATCCCAAAAGGGCCATTGTACACAATTGTGAGGCTGTTGATGGATGACTGGAGAGGCACATTGACCTACCCTAACCAAGCTGTGCTTACCTTCATGATTAGGTTGGTATATGGTATGTTTCTGTAACCACTACAGACACATGGTTGTTACATGCAGGATATCTATCACCTTGTGTCCCCAGGTCTCTTATTGCTCCTGATGTACTTACTGGGTTAACACCTATGTGGTAATTTCTGGCCATGTACTGTGTTTCCACAGGGGTTGACTATACACTATTCTGCATTTAGCTTGTTGACATGGCTGTGGCACCACTTGTGTGTTTCTATGTGTGCCTTTTGTAGGTTGCTTGTGTCAGCTGGATGGTCCGATATGGTGGCCAGTTTGTAGTCCTCTGCAAACCTGTTCAGACAGATTCCTTCCATGTTGGCCTGTACCTATGTGACATATATAGCATACAAGAGGGGTCCCAGGACCATGCCTTGTGGGATGCCAGTTGTACCTGGTTTGCAGTCTGCCATGGCTATAGCATGTCTGCCAGGTCAGTTCTGTCCTTGAGCTGGTTTGCAACCCATCTACTTGCATAGGAGTTTATAGTTAGGCTGGTGAGCTTATCTGTATCGCCAACTAGGGTATTGTATGGAAGGGTTTAGCAATTTCCAGATAGGCTGTGTGATCAACATTCCCCACATTACTGGGCTTGGTGCATGTTTCACATGAGTCAGACATATGTACGGGGCAGGATCTGCCCTATGACAGCCATACCGGGTAGGGTCCAATGTCTGTAGGTACCCAATCTCGTTATTCATGGGATCCATGATCATCCTCTCCATTACTTTGCCAACCTAGATATTCGGGGTTGAGGGGTGATAGTTTGCAGTATCCATTCCGGCACCCCCTTTGTGGTGTGGGACCACTGTTGCTGTACACCGCTCTTTGGGTACATATCCTGTGGTAGGACTGATACTGCACAGTAATGCTATTTGCTGTTCCATTCTTCTTACAGTACTTGTTGGACACAACCCAGGACACCATCTGGTACCATTGATGCTGTGTGCTGTGCTTTGTGGATGCTGGCTGTTACCTCAGCATCTGCAATGTCAGGGGGCCAGCACTCTCCTGGGATAGATATTTGGCAGTTAGGTGCTGGTGGGGAGGTGGCAAAGAATCTACACAGTCAGGTGTGCTAGGTGCGTGCCATCCCTAGCAGGTGGGGCATCATGTCTTGCTCGGCATGTCAGCCCAGGCTGTCAGCCATGTGTTCCCCCTTGCTAACAGCAATACCTCAGCCATTTATTGTACTTGATCTTGTTGTCTTCAAAGTGTGGCATCATGCTTGGTGAGGGTGAGATGTTAGGTTTGGTCTTCATGTTTGCATATACTAGATGGTGTTACATTGCTTAACACATGGCAATCATGCCTCAGGTGGTGCTGCAGGGCTGCCTCTGTCGGATGCACATACTACACTCCCTGTACATGTTTGAGAGCAGGTTATGTCATGTTAGGCATCCCTGTTACTATATGAGTGAGTCAGAGAGGGGTATCATTCCCAGGGTTCCTACTGAGCCAGTGTATGTGCTATGCGTTGCCTCTTTGCCAAGGCCAGGGCATACTGGGCACGCCTCCTTCTGCCTACTGGGGCAGGCTCCGGTTGTTCCTCCTCCGAGTCACGCTCTGCCTGTGATTGCCTTGGCAATGGTGGGGGGCTGTTTGTCCCGGCCCTATGCTGGTCCTGCTGCAGCTGTTTTCACAGGATCATATTATGTAGCATAGCATATACCATGACAATTTGGGTACATATAGTTGGTGAGTACTGCAAGGCTCCACCAGATGTGTCCAGGCACCAGAACCGTGACTTGAGCAGCCCAAACACATGCTCTATTACATTACGTGTTTGTGCGTGTGCCTCATTATGGCGTTCCTGTTCAGGTGTGTGTGCGTTTCTGATGGGAGTCATCAGCCACGGCTCCAGTGCATAACCTGCATCCCCCACTAGGTGTCCATGTGGGATGTCCCCATTGGCAAATGTCTGGTACAGCTGTGTCAAATGCCAGATATGGGAATCATGGTAGCTCCCAGGGCAGCCAGCACACACATTCATTATTATGCCCTGGGCATCACACATGACCTGGCAGTTGATGGAGGGGAAGCCCTTGTGGTTAATGTAGGCCCTACCCTGCTCAACAGCTGGTGGTTTGATGCGTATGTGCGTGCAGTCTATTGCGCCCACTATCTCAGGGTATTCCGCTATTTGCTGGAAGAGACGAATTTTGCTGGCCAATACCTCATGGGCATTGGGGAAATATACATGATCACCAACATGTGCTGACATGGCATCCAGGAACTGGTGCAGTACCCTGGAGGCTGATGCCTGTGATATCCCCATCATATCACCAGTTGGTCTCTGGAAGGTACCTGTTGCTAGTATTCTTAGGCCAACACATACCTTGGTTTCCACTGGGATGGATTCCAATCTGTTGGTTCTGTGTGTGAGGCGTGGCCTGCACAGCTCAACAGTTTGCTGCAGGAGGTCTCTGTCCACTCTATAGCGCTCCACTATCTCCAGCTCATGTAACCCCTGGTAGGTGACCCTGGGCCAGTACACTCTTCTCTGTCTCCTCACTGTTGGTTGTCTGGCAGCATTTCCATTGTCTCCACCCTTAGCAAGTCTCCTATGTCTCCTCATGACAGCTATGGCAGCCCCTAGCATGTTTGGTCTGAGTGCAGCTTTTTCAGTTTTCACTTCTACTAGCTTACTCCTGTCTTGCTGTGTCTCTTGAGAGAAACATACTGCAATGCTGTTTGTAGTGTTTTAAGTGCTGGGCTGGGCTTGTATTCCGCCTGTGTAATTGCCTGCTTCTAATTGTTTTCACCTGCTACCTCTACAGGTATTCCCTGCTAGTTCCCTACTATTTCTTCTGCTTCCTTTTCCTCTCTGTTTCCTCAGGGGGAGCAGCGCGCATACCAGCAAAAACACACTCACAGTGGCTACCATGCGTGCACACATGCTTACACGGACTAGAATCTGCTTATTCAGGTTAAAACGCGCGCACACCAGCGCAAACAGGTTTACAGATCTTTAAACAGTCGCCTACATGCTTACTCTGTCTTACACGCGCACATCTGTCTTACTCGCGGCTCCCAGCACGCACACGCGCACATGCACGTACAGCAAGAAACTTTGGTGTTGGCCACAGTGTACACCTTCCATTTCTTGACCTTCTCATGCTTATCTGTTGACACTCCAATTTTTCTGCTGTGTGATTGATATGTTTCACATACCACTTTGCTCCAATGAGCTTGATTTCTTCCTGACATTCCCCCCCTGTGATGTCACCTATCTCCTACTCTGTTACTCCCCCTTATCTAACTCTTACATTACACGGACTGTGCTCATTTGCTATGTGACAGTGTGAGTCACTATCCTACCATTCATTTACATAGGATTGCCTACTAATGCTTACTTACATGTCTTACACTCAGCTTCCCCCCTTAGCAACCACTAGACTGTGGCCATGTTGTTTTTGTTCTGCTAGTCCCTGCATTGCAAATCCATGCATTACATAAAACCCAAACCTTCATTTTTCAGTTTTATATAGCGCAGCCCGTTTGAATGGGGCTGCGCTGCGTTTAAACATCACCGATCTCCAAAAAAAAAATCTTTTTTTTCATGTTTGCATCGGTTTACCATGCCAATGGCCACATATTTGGCTATTGGCATGCTGTCTGTAACATTTGCACAGTTTATTTGGAGCTGTCATGGCTCCGTTGTGTTATTTGCAGTAACGTACTCAGTTGTCAACTGAGTACATTTCTGCAACTAACACGACTCTTACACGGGCTAGTTTCATCTTCGTGGATCGCTTAATCTACCTCATTTGCATGCCTTTTGGCTGCAAGTGGGGTGATTAGCATATCCACGCCCTGCCCATGTAAGAGTAATTTTAGCTTTCTCTTACATGGGATTTCGGGCTGTTCCTGGATCGCGATGGCTGCATAGAGTCTTACACGGCTCTTAGACTCCGTGCAAGCCATCGTGAATCCTGCCCTATATTAAAGTTGCATGCTCCAAGTTTTTGACTGGGAACATGTGGGATGATTTTTTTAATGTTATTTTGTTAATTATTTTGTGTTGACATTACACAGATTAACGCTTAGGAGTTCTGTTCTTTTTAAGTATGGTCACAGACAGATATGCATGTTCCTACCCACACTTTACATTTACCTATTTTCTTTTATTACATTTATTTATTTAACATTTGTTTACTGGCAAAGTCCACCTAGGAATGAAGCCAATTTTCAATGGAAGCATGGGGATAAATGCTCCAGATGCATGTCTTTGTAATGTGGGAGGAAACTGGAGTACCCAGAGGAAACCCACATGAATGCTGGGAGGATGTGCAGGCTCCACACAGAAGGTACCCAAGCCGAGAAGCGAACTGGAGAACCTTTTGATATGAGGCGACAATGCTACTGCTGCACCACTGTGACGTCAAACATTATTAACAAGTATTGCATTAATTATTAATTAATGAATTATTAATTAATTATTAACAAGTATTACATACTTCTTTAATACATGTATATACCTAATATATCACCCTATAAAATGTCATTATCCAGTCTGTTTCATTTATTATTATTATTACCATTATTATTTTACTATAATTAAGCCTGTTCATTAACCCCAGTGTTATGACAATTACTATTATTATTATTTTACTGTAATTAAGCCTTCCCATCCCACCCCAGTCACGCATTGCCCTCCTGTGGCCCTCACTTGCCTTTCTATGCCTGCTTATCTTTAAGGCATCCTTCCAAAAACTTCTTCAAGAACAAGCTAACGTCATGATTTCACCCCATATTAGTAATGCCCTCTATAACATCTTCATACTTTTTACTGCACAAAAATGCATGCTGCTGCAACCCAATTATCATATTTACTTTGCCTAAATCAATATATTCCTACACTTATCCTTGATTTGGAACTTTATTCTTCCATAACCAGAATTTCTTTGCTCAAACAGTGGAAAGATAAGCCCATTGCTAGCTTCGCATATGCTCTCCCTGCAGGATTGAGTTTTTGCTTCCTCTTCTCTGTCTCTCCTACCTGCTGTCTTAGGTCATTGCGTGACTCACCTAACCCCATAGCCATAGGATTACCACCTGTCCCACTTTGCGAGGGGACAGTCCCTCTTTGGCAGTTGTGTCCTGACAAAAAATTGTAAAAATGGCAAATGTCCTGAGATTTTAGGACAAAATTATTTCCTATATTTTATGTAATAGTTGCATAAAACAGTTATTCTGTATCTAAAATACCTAAATATTATAAGAAACATAATAAGCAACTAAAATGCGACAAGAATAAACTTTTATTTAGGCAAAAAAGTTAAGTTCTAACCTTTGTACTGACCGTGGGTATGTGTCGGCCAGTAAAATCTGATGTTTGTACCAAAAATGTCCCACTTTGGCCATTTTAAAAGGTGGAAACCCTACATAGCCAATGAAACCAGGGTTGCCAGACATCCCTATTTGGGTGGGACTGTCCCGAGATCAGCAGCCTGATCCTGAGTCCTGCCCTGCCGGTTTAAATCCTGGCCAGCCTCCGCTTTGTTTGTTTTTTTTGATTGGCCCATATACCTGGCATACAGGCCAATCAAAAATCGCTAAACACGGAGATTCTTCTGTTCCGCATTAAACAGAAGTAGCTCCATGTTTAGCGATTTTTGATTGGCCCGTATGCCTGTATGTTTAGTGTAGATCTACTGTTCTTTAATGTGGAACTCTGTTAGCATTAAAGAGCTTTTTGAGAATTTTTTTTTTGTCGTCCCTGAATGAAACACACATGCAAAAAAAGCTTAATCCTGAACTCTCTTTCCTTAAATATGGGTGCCCCATCAGTTCCTTCCTAACAACATTCTAAACCAATCCCACTTCCTGTCCTAAACCCTACCTTCCAGCCCACAACAAAAAGCTCTAGCGACCTAATTTCTTGCCCTAATGTTCCATGCACATGGCTAATAAATTTTGCATAGTTGTTAAAGGACAAAATATGTACCCAGGCAAACACTTACTAGAGCTCCACCAGGTTAATCTGAGCCATAGAAAAACAGCAACAAGGAAGTAAGCATGTAAGCATTTTCATTGAAAATAAATGTAGTTTTACTCTTTGGTATCAGTGCTCACTTTTGCACAGCTGAAATGCTTGTCAGTAGTACATATACTCCTTGGAAGGGTTCATGGTCTTGTGGAATCCCTATGTGTATATTTCTTACTCCTATTACTTTTTTAGAGGAAAAGCTGAGAATTTCTTAAAGTAAACACAATTACCAGTGTTTCCTGAGAGAATGCAACATATTTGGTGATAGAACTATAGTATCTATTCCTGGGATTCAGAAACATTACCATCAATTGTAAGCCTTATTTACCTCTAGTCATAGCCATTTCTGTTTGAGAGATAGGGCTGCTGTGGTGCTTTTACACAATGAGGGGCAGTACTGCAGTTGACTCTGACTTACTGCACATTTAATGAGGCATTCCAGCAGAGTTGCATATGATAATGAGTTATGTCGTATTCTTCATAAGTGAATTTTACAAATGCACAGCTGTGTAGCTCACCACCACCAACATGGTGACAAGTTTGTGTTCATCCATTACCTTCAATATGACAGATTTACTTGAGGCAATTACCAGGAAGTTTAGCAAACATTTAGTGGTGGTGGTGGGGGTGTATGTGTGGCTGTGTGTTTGACTGCATGCAGAGGAATGATTACTCTTATAAGAGGTGGTGTGTGTGTGTGTGTGTGTGTGTGTGTGTGTGTGTGTGTGTGTGTGGGTGTGTGTGTGGGTGTGTGTGTGTGTGTGTGTGTGCATGTGTGCGTGTGTGTGTGAGTTTGTGTCGGAGATTAAATCGGGGCATTGCAGGTGCCAATGTAATGCATGGACCATTGGCAGAGACTACTGCAGCAAACTACTTGTTTTTTGCAGACATACAAATTAGTCAGTAATGAGGTCATTCCTCATTGTGGCTAATGTATCTTTCAATTGCTGAGTTTCAAAATTGAATTAAAGAGCTCTTTTAGCCACAAACTTACAGCTTATATCTGAACATGTCTTTTGCATATGTATGTGTATGCATTTATCATTTTATCTCTTATGTATATAAGCACATAAGGAAGATTGCCTATACATAAACAAAACAGACACATACACTCACACAAACACACCCACACACAATTGAATTTTCTCGTGTTTGTGTGTGTGTGTGTGTGTGTGTGTGTGTGTGTGTGTGTGTGTGTATGTGTGTGTGTGCTTTAATTTGTGCATTATTATGAAACAAATGGTTTTCCTTTGTAAATGTAGATTAGATTTCTAAACAAACAAAAAAAAAACATAAGCCACAGCGAGACCACTCAACTTCTTGTTTATTATTATTTTATTTCCATTTGTTGACCAGGATAATCTGTCTGAGCAAAAAAAACACATTTCCATCAGTGGTACAGGGAGAAAAGCTGCAAATGTCATTTCTTAGCATGATTAGGACCAAAGCCAAACTGTAATTGGACACAAAGGTCCAAAATCAGGGACATATGTAAAATATTGCCCTTAAATATTTAAAAAGTCCCTTGAATAAAATGTTTTGCACACATTTCTATTTAGACTGAAACGCAGAAGTATGTAATTATTTAGTAACTGTAATTCTACAAGGTTTTTCAGAAAACCACAACTTTTATAAGAAACAATCAACAAATAAAAGGCAAAATCAGGCACATTCTATAAAATCTTGGACAATCAAGAGCTATGCTCGCAACCTATACATAATATATTGGTTTGGATAATTGACACACAAAAATACTTCTTGTTTTATGAGGTTCTTTATTTTCATTTTTTCTGAGATAGCAAATAATATTCTGTCATTTGCTTTAGTGAGTGGTCATTGCATAAGCAGTGCTGTGTAACAGACCTGAGACAAAACGGATGCATCAATATCTGTATGGTGCAGAAAGGAAACTGCTTACATTTGTTTATTTCTGCTATCTCAGCAAACTAGCATGAGTAATGCTGCTTGACCTTTTTCTGTTGTTTCAGTCCAAAAGTATAATTTGTGCAGACTATACTGTTCATTGGAGAACAGTACACATTGCTGAGAAACACTGACATTCCCACAAAGTAAGGCATGGCATTTTTATTGATATGAGTTCTGTAAATCCTTTAGTTATAGAACTGGTTAAAGTTAGACCTAGGCATGTTACAGGCCTGTATATTTTTTTTCTGTAATCTCATTTTTTTTTCTTTATTTGTTATAAAGAAAGTGAATAAAATAAAAGATGTAACTTGGGAACAAACAGAAACCTTCTCGTCTGGCAGGTAAATCTGGACATCTCCATAAAATGTATGAAAAAAGAATCAATAGGCTAGATGTTTGGTGAAAGGCTTATATTAAAATGGCACATAAAATTAACAAAAATAAACTTCCAAGTTCTATAACACAAACAAGACTAGAGCAATGTTAGTTTAACAAACTTTAAAATTACATGACTAAAATGCACACATCATTAAAAGAAAAAGTAATAATTACTAAGAGAGTGCAACTTCAGCACCATTCTTAAAGAAAAAGCTTTATTAAGACCAAGATATGGAGATGGCATTTAGCAGTGTAAGTCACTTCTGTTCTTTAAATTAACAATATCACTTCTATAAATCAATATACATAGCTTCAAGCACAAAAAAAGGAAAACCCATGTAATGAGCATCTCCCAGAATGATGCTTCTCAAGGATATTCTGTGAATTATTCTTTCAGTATCAACTAAATACTCTACATTTTTTCAATTTTCTGTTTAGTATTACAAGCATAGAAAAATGTAGAAGTTTTATAGTGGCTAATTATACAATGACAGATCATTGTTATTCAAAACAAACATGCTGACTGGACAGCCAAACCAGCATGCTCATTGTAAATCGAGCATATACCAAAAGAAAAAAGTCTGACTGCTAAAGTACCTTTCAGCAACCAGACTTTTCGATTGAAATATGCTTTAGAGGATCAATGCAAAAAAGAAGAAAACTAGCCAATACATTTTTGCCTTATAGTTGCAATGGAGAATCTTGTTCTCCATTGCAACACTTAAAAAAAAAACAGCAATGGATGTACTTTGCAAGCATGGGAATGTAACCCTCATATGTATGTGCACTATATCAAAAATAAAGAAAAAAAAAGAATGGCAACAAATGTGGAGGAACACTAAGACGCTATTAAAGAAAGGTAAGTGGCATTGTATAATATCAATAACCCACTCATGGGTGCGGGTATTTATTCTTTCTTTCTCTCTTTCTTTCTTTATTTGCATTTGTTTACTGGGTAATGTCTGACTGGGCTAGTAACCCGTTCTTACTGGTGACCTGGGGAGAAAAGCTCCAAAAACAGAAAAATATAGAATTGCGTAGATGTCTATAAAAAGAATTTGCATTACATTACAAAAGTAGTGAAAAACTAGAAAATAAATAATACATCATAGTAACAAAAACTGAACATGTATACCACAGAAATCCTGATAACTGGGTGAAAATTTGAAATAGAAACAGTGAGCATACCTAATGAAGAGATTTTAGAACAGTAGAGTTTAAGAGTGAGTAACAAAGAGAAATATGAAGCACTGAAAGTAATCAAGTCTAAACAGTTGGGAGATGATCAACTATAACAATCGGCTATAAAGAGAATAGATGGGTGTTGTTGAGGACATAGTAGAAGAGAGGGGTTATCTAGGGGTACTACAATGGCAGAGCCACTTGCTTTTTAGATAATGTTTTATTTTTGTTTTAAAATGAAGAACAGGGAGAGTTTTGTAAGCTTATGGGCAGGGCATTCAAGACTTAGTTATTTTGTATGAGTAGAGGGAGTCACCGTGTTTGTTAAATGAGTGTGTTATTTTAAGCAGAGGTGTATCAGAAGATCTAAGGGATCTGCTATTTACCTGTAGTTGGACTAGTGTGGAAATTACGGGGCAGTTATTTGGGTAGTATAAGATTTTATGGGTGAGGGTAACAGGTTGGGAAGTTCTAGCCAGTTAAGTTGTAGAAGAGCAGAACAATGGTGGGCTTTATGGGGTTGATTGGTGGCAAACTTAGCAATTTTGTTATAGCAAGTTTCTAGATTATGAAGATCAGTCTTACGTAAGTTGGTGAAGATTTTAGAGCAATAGAGAAGTATAGAGAGAAGCTGAGATCTAGCTGTAGCTAGCCTGGCTTGGGGTGTTAGTTAAGGTTTGGCTCTGTAGAGAGCTCTGAGATTTGTGTAGACTTTTTTAATAGTAAGTGATATATGAGTATTGAAATTGAGATGGCCATCTGTTGTAATACGTAGGAGCCTGGCCTGGTTTGTTGGATCAATTTTAGTACCATGTTCAGAATGAAGAGAGAGGGGTGGGGAGCTTTGCTTGGCAGTTTTTCTGTTAAAAATTATTATTTGGTCTTATTAGGGTTGAGGATGAGTTGGTGGTTTGATAGGAAAGTTTCAATTTCCAGGAATGCTTTTTGAATCTTTTCTTGTAGTTGTTGTGGGGAGGAGGCTGAACAGATAAGAGATGTATCATCTGCGTATTGTATGATTGAGGCAAATCGGGTTGCTGTATTAAGGTTTTTAGAAAATATGATAAATAGCAGGGAGTCAAGTATTGAACCTCAGGGAATACCGGAGGATACTGGGAGTAGTGGGTAGAGATTATTTTCCCATTTGGTACCCTGTTGGCAGTTAGATAACTGTGAAACCATGTCACAGATGTTGGACTAAGATTCAGTGCAGCAATCTCGTCGAGTAGAAGTTGGTGGGAAATGGTGTCAAAAACTTTTGACATGTCAGGAAAATTGCAGAGACTAGTTGTCCTTTGTTGATAAGGTGATGAATAGTGTTGGTGAAAGATAACAAGGCTGTGTTTGTGCTATACTGGGGTCTAAAACCATGCTGGGTATTGGATAGCAGGTTGTTTGTAGTAAGGTGGCTGAGTAGTTGAAGCTGAATACATTTCTCTAGGATTTATGCTATGGGTGATAGGATAGCTAAGGGGCAGTAGTCTGAGATGTCTCTAGAGGGGCACCCCTGTGGAGGGGGATGATGTGAATGACTTTCCGCAGAAGAGGTACATATTTTTGGAGATGGAATGACTGATTAGTATAGAGATAGGATAAGCAATGGATGGAGCTGCTAGTTTTAAGAATTTGTTTGGTAGTTGATAAGCTGCTGGGCAGCAGGGCTTTAGTTTGCTTAGGAGCTTTTTAATGTAAGAAGTTTGAATAGGGCTAAAGGAGAAGGAGTCTGTAGTACTAGAGGTAGGGGAGGGGAGTGTGACAGGCATGGGTATATCAGCATTTACCCATTGTTGGCTTTGTTTAATTTCTTGGGCTTCACCCTCATGATTATACCACAACAACTGTGGGTACTTGTGGTTTATTGCTTAAATATACAACACTGAAAATCTCACAGTCTGCATAAACAACACAAGGTAAAACCCTGTTGTTAACTGGCAATATAAGTCACTCAAAATTAGTAGTGTACTTAAAAAACTCTGTACTTAGTGTATTGAAATACCCCATGTCTATTACTAAAATTGTCCCTGTAATGAGATTACAATAACACAAATGCTGCTTTAAATTCGTATAGTTTTTATATCTAAAACTTATATTAGTTCCTTTAGCTTTATTGATCTTACAACTGCTTGCCAACATATCCCATCAGTTTCCTAACCATGTCACAGATTGAACTTATATCCCTAGTGTATGTTATTGGGATGCACAACATATGCTTGGGTGTATGAAATCAATTAGAAAAATAAGGCATATTTATTATTTATTTATTTATTATTTATTTGCATTGTTTACCAGTAAAGTCCACTCGGTCAAGGTGAGCCCATTTTCAGTGATGGCTCAGCGAGAAAAGCTCGACGAAGGTTAAACAATACATAACATGAAATAACACAATGCAGGAATACAGGGTATTTACAGACACAATACATACAATAATAAGAACTACATTGCATTTGCTTTCACAAATGTACGATATTCATACAGTAAAATAGATCGTCATTGTCAGTACAACCAAATGGGAGGGTTGCAGTTCAGTCATTTACATTGTGCAGTGTTATTTACACTAATAAGGGAGTTTGTACAAACAGAGTATCAGCTTTATGATGATTAACACTTAGAAGTTTGTAGGCAAAAGTAATTGTGAAATTTAGAAAGCAGAGCAAGTGAGTCATTTGTGGTAAGTAAGAGATGGAAATGTTATGGAAGTGTAGAGATGGAATAAGGCATGGTGTTATAGAGGATGGAGTCAGGCTTTGGGGAGTGTTGTATTGCTGCACGTGCCTTGCCAGAGAGAAGAAAGGTGTTATCAGAGAGACGTCTTAAAGAAAGCTGAATTGCTGGTGGTTCTGATGGTTGTTTGGAGGATATTCCATTGTTTTGAGACAATAAAAGAGTAAAGCATCTGAGCAGCAGAGAAATTCTTTTCACCTTTGAGCAGCAGCTCATTGTTATTTATTTATTTTACATTTCTTTACAGGAACTCAGGTCCTTATTCAGTGGAGGCCAGCGGAGAGAAGCTCTAGAAAAAGTACAAATGTCAAATACAAGTAAATATACATAAACATTAGAAATACATAAGTATAGTACACAACAGAACTAGATAAGCATGATGAACAAAGCAGACAATTTTACATTAGCATGTTTGGGAGAAGCAACTTTGAAGATAAATATTTTACTGAGATTAACAGAACTGCAGTAAATCAAAATACATATCCATAAATTGTAATACATAAATGAATGTGTTTTCTAGTTAGAAGCATTCACATGAGGATTCAAGAAGCATACCTCTTCTACAGTAAGATACAGATTAGTGATACACAAGGTTGTTTACCTATAGTTGATGCTATTTTTATCAATGAGTTATTTTGTTTTACATTATTATTAAGAATAAATAGCTAGCAGAGGGACTAAGGAAGTCTATTCAGGAGTGCTGTATGAAGGATAATTGACTAGCACATGGAATATGGAGTTCTATCCAGGGGTATTGCATGTACATAGCCAGGTGTTCTCTAAGTGTGACTTAAGGAGCTTTTTAAATTGTATAATAGAGCTGTTTGAGCTTATTAGGGTTGGTAGTTTATTTCATATTTTAGGAATACAGTTAGAGAATAGAGAATTCCCAGCCTGATTGTTGGCTTTAGTAGTACCTAAAATGTGTAGGTTATTGGAGCAAAACCAATGAGAAGCTGTGTATGGATGTATAATATTCTGAAGACCAGGAGTTTATCAGGTTGGTGGAGAACTTTATGTGCAAGGGTTAGTTGGTTAAAGTGTACAAGCTGAGGAAGTTTGAGCCAATTTAGTTTTTTAAGAGATTCATAGTGATGTGACTTATAGGAGGCACCAGTTGCAAACTTTGCTATTTTATTATAGCAGGTTTCTAGTCTGATTAAGTATGTTTTGCGGAGGCTGGTTAAGATTGGGGAAGCATAGAGGAAGGATGAAAGGAGGTGTGTGTGGACTATGGTAGCTTTTGTGATTTTTGTTAGAAATTGTTTATTTCTGTATAGAAGACCTAGTTTCTTGTGGTTTGGGCAATGTGCACTTCAAATTTCAGGTTATTGTCAATTTCTACCCCAAGGAGTTTAGTAGAGTTATTGGGGTGATCATTGTTTTATTTATAGACAAGATAATGAATGACTGTGAAGCTGAGGGGGATCTAGTCGGGCTAAAGAGAAGGAGTTTAGTTTTACTGAGGTTCAGAATGAGTTGTGAGTTTGTGAGCCATGTTTTGACAGATAGGAAAGAATTTTGGGTGGTAGAATGGGGGTCTTGTAGTGTGGGGGCTTCACATATTATTGTAGAATCATCCATGTATTGAACTACAGAGGCATGAGGAGTAGTGACCCAGGTGGTTGGCGAATATAGAGAAAAGTAGAAGTCCAAGGATGGAGCCTTGTGGAACTTCTAGGAGAGCTGAGAGCAGAGGAGTGAGTTGATTTTGCCATTGGACAGCTTGTAGATGCCCAGTTAGGTAGCTTTGGAACCATGTAATAGTATAGTTACTAAGGTTTAGGGTGGAGAGAGTGTTAATAAGTTTATTGTGATCTACCATATCAAAGGCTTTGGACATATTCAAGAATATGCACGGCACATATTTGCCATTGTTTCTGTGTTGGTTAACAATATTAGTAAAGGACATTAGTGTGATAGTGGTACTGTCAAATGGATGGAGGCCATGTTGGGTATGTGATAGTAGTTTGTGTGTGAGAAGGTGGTACATTAGTTGGGTATGCACTACTCTTTCTAGTATTTTAGATAAGGGAGATAAGATGGTAACAGGCAGTAGGTTGTGAATTCTGTGGAGTTACCTCCTTTTTGTAGTTGTAGTATGTGGGAGGTTTTCCAAATATTAGGTATTGGTGCCCCTTTTCTTACTATTTTTACCTTTTCAGATCTACGTGGTCTGTTGGGTGGTGCATAGACAGCAAAGAAGAAAGATAAGGGCAAATTGATGGTTTACATATACATGTGTGTGTAGTAGTCAATTGTAAGGAGATAGTGCAGAAATTCAAGCCAGTTTAGTTGATGTAGTGATGAACAATGGTGGGCTGAAAATGTTTAATTTGTTACAAATTTAGCAACCTTATTGTAGCATGAGTCAAGTTTGTATTTCAGAGAGGACTGGATGTTGGTAAGGATAGGGGCACCATATAAAAGAGACTGTAGCAGAAAGGATGAGGATAGAGACTTTTTTTGCAGTGTGGCTAAGGAAGTTGTTGTATCTATAGAGGATACCCAATGTTTGATGGGTTTTTTGATGTTGCTATGGTCATGGAGGTCGAATGTTAGGTTTTCATCTCTGATGACACCTAGCAGTTAAGGACTTGGAACAACTTTGATGATAGTGTTGCTCCAAATTCATTCTTGTTAAGGGGGTAGTTTTATGGGGGGTAAATATTAGGAGTTTAGTTTTATTGGGGTTTAGGCAAGATGATTATTGGACATCTAACTTTCAGTTGATGTAAAGACATTATGGGTAAGATGTTGTAGTTCAGATATGGACTTGGTAGTGCAGATGATTGTAGAATCATCTGTGTATTGGATGACTGCACATTGGGTAAGAGTGGTATGAAAGTCATTAATGAATATGCTAAACGGGAGAGGACCCAGTACAGATCCTTGGGGTACACCCATAGTTGTGTTAAGAAAAGGTGAAAAGGAATGTTGCCATTTGGGAGATTGTTGCCTGTTGGTGAAGTAGTATGAGAACCAGTTTAGAGATGGAGGTGAGATGCCCAAGTTGGAGAGTTTGGGGATACCGTATTGAAGGCCTTAGAGATGTCACGGGCCCTATTTACTGTGTCCATTCAGGAAATGAGAGCTGTAGTACTGTGATCCAGCTGAAAGCCATGTTGAGTAGGAAAATGGATTTGGTGTTGAACTAGATAATTACGAAACTGAGTATGAACACATTTCTCTAATGTAAATTAAAAATGCTGGTTACTGCCACAGCATGCTTGCTTATAAAAAAGATAAGTAAATGGATAAATAACTCAAGCAAGCGTTGACAGAGTGAGAAATAACCTTCTATGTGTAAAAAATCCAAGTAATCCGGTCTTCTGAGACAAATAATTCAGTTTATTACACAGATAAACCACGATAAGCGCTTTCACTAACTAGTAGCTTCTTCAGATCACAAACAGGAAGCACAGGAACCATGTGCTTTAAATATCTGCATGTTAATTAATCAACCAACTTTTAAAGCAGAAGTGCCATAAAACCTAAAAACTAAATATATAAACATAAAATCATCTCAAGATGCAACAGAAATAAACAATGGTGTATGCATATTACTTTAAAAAATTAAAATAACTTCATTCCATAAGAAACAATAAAAATTGAAGTAAATATAAGAACATGTTGTGAGCAGCATACTATCAAGTACGAAAGTGTATACAGCCTAATACATAACTGCATGTGATAGTCATATTATTAATAATACGAGGCAACTTAGAAACTATACATAGTAGATGCCATCAAAAACATGAAACCATATACAAGTCGAAAGAACTATTATCAACCAAAGTGATACTTGGTATAATAAGGTCAGTGCATAAACAAAGATGTATATCTGCATATGTATAAAAATGTGTATATAAATGTAGTGTCTTAATAAATATATGTATCTAAATATAAATATCTAAATATAAAAGAATGAATGAATGTGTACAAAAATATAAATAAATAAATGAATAAATAAATGAATAAATGAATAAATAAATAAGTTATTGTCTAAAAATGAAGCTAAAACCATTAACATTAACAGTATTACAATATAAAATGAATAAATTAATGTTTATGGTTTTAGCTTCATTTTTAGACAATAACTTATTTATTTATTCATTTACTTATTCATTTATTTATTTATATTTTTGTATACATTCATTCATTCTTTTATATTTAGATACATATATAATATGACTATCACATGCAGTTATGTATTAGGCTGTATACACTTTCGTACTTGATAGTATGCTGCTCACAACATGTTCTTATATTTACTTCAATTTTTATTGTTTCTTATGGAATGAAGTTATTTTAATTTTTTTAAAGTAATATGCATACACCATTGGTTATTTCTGTTGCATCTTGAGATGATTTTATGTTTATATATTTAGTTTTTAGGTTTTATGGCGCTTCTGCTTTAAAAGTTGGTTGATTAATTAACATGCAGATATTTAAAGCACATGGTTCCTGTGCTTCCTGTTTGTGATCTGAAGAAGCTACTAGTTAGTGAAAGCGCTTATCGTGGTTTATCTGTGTAATAAACTGAATTATTTGTCTCAGAAGACCGGATTACTTGGATTTTTTACACATAGAAGGTTATTTCTCACTCTGTCAATGCTTGCTTGAGTTATTTATCCATTTACATTTCTCTAATATTTTGGAGATGGGAGAGATAATAGTGATGGGTCAGAAATTGGAGATGTCAGAGTTTTTGCCACATTAATGAAGATGGAGAATATATGCTTTTGTCCAGGTATGTGGTAAGGGGGACTCCTAAATTTATCTATTAAGGAGTATGTTGAGGGGTAGGCAATGGAGGTTGCTGATAGTTGTAGAAATTCTGCAGGTACGTTTTCAGGTGCATTGGTACAATGTTTGAGTTTATGACTGAGTTTTTTATATTGGAGGCTGTTATAGGTAAGAGGGAAAACTAGGTAGAGAGGAAATTGAGGAGTATGATAAAGATGGTTCTGCTGTGTTGCTACTATTTTGAGTACTACTCTATTGAAGTACATAATTCTTTACTCTACTGCTAATGATAAATGTTCCTTCTTTAAAAATACATCAGAAATATTTTCAATTGCGCTAATATAATCTACATAATCTGCAGTAATCCTCATAGCCATAGACATTTGCCCCAGTAAAACATTTGCAAACACAAAGCCTCGATGCCTAGCAATATATCTAAGTTATATCTTACACTTGGTTTTCTGAAAACTTTAGCAAAATCAGCACCGACTGTAAAATGGTTACATCTAAAAAAAATCATTTTCATCTTGACGTACTCCATTATAAAATTCAAGAAAGGGAGTGGAACTGATGAGATGTAAAACAATTTTTTAAAGATGTCTCATCCATCCCCAGACACACATTACTTGTAAGAAATTAAAGCAATTCTATACTGGTCTGCTGAAAAAGGAATTATATTAACTTAAGTATTCATGCAGGATTCACCTAATCAGTGAAATGCAAATGTTTATTGTTATTATTATTATTAATATTATTATTATCATTAGAATGCTTTTTATTGAAATTGGCTTTTTATTATTATTAGAATGTTATTTACAGAAACTGGCTTAGTGGCTCTGTCTCTCTGTCCCTCTGTGGTTCTGTCACACTCTTGCAAGATCTTCTGCTGTCTCTCTAAACAGAGACTGAGCCACAAAGTTAATTTAAATGACAGACAATATTTTGGTCTTTAAGTAAAATATTGTCCTTCTGTCATTAACAAGACAACACACACACACTTGCGCGCACACACACACACACACACACACACACACACACACACACACACACACACACACACACACACACACACACACACATGCACACACGCACACACGCACACGCACACACGCACACACGCACACACACACACACACACACACACACACACACACACACACACACACACACACACACACACACAGTTGTAACAGCTCACCAACCTTACCACCCACTCTGCATTCCAACAATCAATGCTTTATTTCATCGGTTTGCCATACGACACCCTCAGTTGACATAAGCATGTGTTGTCTGGCATAGGGAAACCCCCTGTAGCTGCCTGCCCTGCTTAGACTTAACTTGTCTGCTGCAAAGAGTGCATTGCATAGGCAGACCACTGAGGAATAGTGCAGTCGGCTGCATAGTCCGAATGAAATGTGGGCCTGGAGCCCTCAGCCTCGTGACATTTACTGCTGCTACCTGTTACCTTGGAAAGCAAGCCAGTGAGACTGACACTTCAGATGGTGAGTGTGGTCTCACTTGCAGCATCTCTGCTCTCCCACCTTCTAACTTAATGCAGGCGTCATATGCTTGTATGTTGTAGTCTTCAATAAAGGCTGCTGAATTTCAAGCAGCATCAGTAACTGGCAGTGTCTTGCTGCACTGCTTTGCCTGCACATTCAGTGCCTGGCCCAGTGTCCCACACTATATTTTTATCTTCTCTTTCCAGTTGTCAATGTTCTGCACAACAATGAATCCAAGCTGCCTTGTAGTCTTATCGCAAAGAGAGATATGGTGATGCACATGTGTTTCTACCACTGCTGGTCAATAATTAAGCAAATGCATTTTTCACTTATTAAAGAAATCCTTTGCTTTAGAAATTAAATAAAAGAAGACTTTGCCTCCCTCCTCAGAAGGCCGAACCAATGCGATGGAAATTGGAACTAAAATTCGGGCTGGGGGTGTAATTTTTTTTGGAGTGTTATAATTTTATAAACTGCCAAGATAGTAGTCATTTCATTTTTTGTTTAGTTGTGTCTTTATAATATTAAAATGCTTAACTAGTCAGCACTGTATAGTAACACAAAAGAACAAAAAAAAAAGAATGAAGATAAGATTTGAAAAGACATAGCAGCAGTAATATATCTGAGTGATATCTCACACTTAAGAGATTTTCTGAAAACGTTAGCAAAATCAGCACCAGCTGTATAATGGTTATATCTACAAAAATTAATTTTCATCTTGGAGTACTCCACTATAAAATTCAAGAAAGGGAGTGGAACTGCTGAGGTAGTAGCAGTATCAGGAAATGAATAAAAGTATATTTAAAAGGATATTAGATGTACAAATGTATAGAGGTATTGACGATTTTTAGATTTGCTCAATTTGGGCAAGCATATTTTCAGTAAACCACACATTTTATAAGGAACACACCAAAATTATGAAACAAAAATCTGAACAGTATGTGAAAATCTGGATAGTTGAGAGGTATTGTACATGTGTGCATGCGTGTGTGTGTGTGTGTGTGTGTGTGTGTGTGTGTGTGTGTGTGTGTGTGTGTGTATTTAAAATCTGGGGGTGAATTTATGTATCTCAGTATGGATATGCTACTGTTTATATTGTTTTTCAATGTGTTTTTTAAAGGTCATTAAATGTAAGTAATGCCTTGATTTCAGATTTAAGATCATGATCTATTGAACATACTGCATTGTACTACTCCTACTACAAATAATAATAATAATAATGTACTTCCAAATGACAGAAGGACAATATTTTATCTAAAGACTAAAAAATAAAAAATAAAAATATAAAAACAGAGTTTTTTAATAAAGAATTGTTTTCTTTGAGTTGCTCTAAAAAGTGAAAAATAAGGAAGAAGAGTGAAAACTTTGCAAAAGAAACACAGACAAGTTGATTTCAGAAAAAAAAAGCATTCAAAGCTGGTTTTGCCGATTCCTGTTACTTCTTCTGCTACCACAATAACAGAATCAGCAAAATCAACCTGCAATGTGCGTAGGTGGCCCAGAGAAACAGGAAGCATGGAGGAGAAAGAAGCTGTTGCTAATGTTATCAGTGCTGTTAGTGTTACTGGTGAACATAGAGCTGTTATTCAAACAGCTATGGAAGCTATTGTAATGGAATGTGATTCAAAAAAGATATTAAAGAAGGAGAATGTTACAATAAGCAAAAATGAAATAGAAATGAATAAACGGTGGAAAGAGGGAAATGAAGTTGAAATGGCTGATTTGGAGGAAATATTTCAACTTGATCTTTGTGTAATAGATATTACAACTGAGTGTGTTGTTACAACCCTCTAATTGGGAGGGTTGCGGGATGTGTATCTAAAGGAATTAATAGATAAAAGTGAAACAGTGAGTAAGAAAGCAGCGCTGTGGGGAGAGATAATGCACAGAATCCAAGAAGATGAAAACCAGGAAAAGAAGAAAGAAGAAAAGAAGTATGCACAGACGGTAAAAGAAGGGGAAAGGAAAGAAATGAAGATGACAAAAATTAAAAGAAAATATCGAATGAGGATAAGTAACAAAATAGAAAAGGAAGTAGACAGGTATGAAATGTGGGAAAGCATCATTTCACCACTGGGTGTTGAGGCAGAGAGGTAAGAGCCTTTACCTGTATTAATAAAGAGACTTTTTGTGACTTTTTTTGAAGAATCACACTGTATGGGAAGATTTATAGAATATTATGAAAAGAAAAAGATATGAACTCTTGGAACTTGCACATTGTTCAGGTGTTCAACAGAGAGGCAAAAAAAGAGAATATTCATACAATTTCCAACTGAAGTGGAAACAAATGATGTAAAGGTCTACTTAAAAAACTATACGTAGAGATGTTATAGATGTTACAAAAATATAAGATAACAGAGGTTTATGGACTGGGGGATATGAATGTGGTGTAATACTGATAATGCAAAGTGACAAAATTGTGCATTTACCAAGTGTAATTAATATAGAGAGGGAAAAGGGCATGGCTAGATCTGGGGACAACCAAGGACATATTTTTTATGTGGCAAAGATGATCATTTAATTAATAATTGTGATACAAGAAAATGTTTTATATATGGTAAATATGGTCATGAAGCACTGAAATGTGAAGAAAATTGTGTAAATGTGAATGAATAGGATATCCATGGACAGACTGTAAAGCTACAGAAACCATACACAAGAAACAGAACTTGACCAAGATGAGGAAAATGTTATATTAAACAACACAGAAGAGCCACAAATAGAACACATTGATGAGAAGGGTATAAGACTGGATGTGAGAGATGATATGAATAAAATGAAAGGAAAGAAAGAGAGATACAAGAAGTTAGTATTCAAGTGATAAAGAGGAATAAAAATGGGTAAAATTGAGAAGAAAAAATTCTACAGGAAAAAGAGTTAAAGATAGAAAAACAAAAAGGGAAAAGGATATATATATATATATATATATATATATATATATATATATATATATATATATATAAAAATAAAAATGCATCCTTATAGTAAAAGTCATAGCCATCAATGTTAATAGTGTAAAGAACACTCATCTTAGGCTAGAAGTATTAGAATGGTGTAGACAATTAGATATGGATATTATAGCATCAATAGACATAAAAATAACAACAGAAGAAAAAATATTACAAATAAATGAATTATGGGAAAGTAAAGTTATATGGAACCAAGGTAATGAAAAATGTTCAGGGATAGCTATTTTATGTAGAGAATGTATAGAAATTATATATTATACAATAGTTGTGATTGAAAGAATATTAATGTTAGACAGAAGATTCAAAAAAAAAATACAGAGTAATTACACTATATGCATATACCTTACAAACCAAAGAGAAATAATGTTCAGAAAAATGTTACATTACATGAGTGTAAATATGCAAATAATAGTAATTGGGGACTTTGTCATTTAAGACATAGGCAAAAATAAGGGGCTGATGTTAAAGTTATCTTAGACATGATCAAAGCAGTAAAGTGTATGCATGGGAAAATAAACAATGGACATATAAATAAAATAACTTATAAAGTGAAATTGATTATTTCATAGTATCAGAGAGTTTAAGCATAATAAATTAAGGGTGTAAAATAGAAGGATTTTTAGATCATTTAGCTAAATGGATAGAAATTCTAGAAAAAGGTGGGCTACATAAAAATAGGTAGAAGAATAAAAATAATTCACTAATCAGAATTAAATGAGTATATAAAGGATATATTACAGCAATTGTGGTTGGATCATGCAAATATGAGAGAATGTTATAAAGATTGGACAATATGGTGGATCTATTTGAAAGAAAAATATAGAAAAGAAGTGTTAGTATGGCAAAAGGCAAAAATATTGCTAGACAGTGATAAACATAAGGTAATTAGTAATCAGATATTTAAAAATATAGATAATAGAGAATAATTTATAAAAAAGAAAGTGTGGTATGAAATTAATCAAGAAAAAAATAAAAAAAAAGCAAACAAAGATTTTTTTTACAGGGAAGAAAAGAAAAAGCAACATCTTACTTAAACACAATGGTTAAAGAAAAAGTAAGAATAATTAGAGAGTTAAGAAATGAAAAAGAATGCATAGTGAATATACAAAAAGAAATGATGAAACAGCCAAGAAACACATTCTAGATACCTTTACTATACATGATACTATAAGAAAACTAAATATGAGCTAAATAAAACTGAAGAAGATAAAAAGAGGATGGGAGAAGAGATCACAATGACGGAACTTAAAAATGCGTTAAAAACAGTAAATGTATAATCAGCTACACGTTTAGCTGGAATTCAATACTTAATGTATAAAGTCATGGAAAAACAGCAAAAAGAACATTTTTAAAGGTGTTAAAGGAATGGTTTGAAAAGAGGATAAATGACAAAAATATGCATAGCCATCATGGCATTTATATAGAAAAGGGGAGAAAGAACAGATATAAAACCCTGGAGACCATTTGAATTAAATAATGCAGATTATAAGATTTTCATGACAATAATAGAAAAAAGAATAGTAGGCAAAACAAATAAACTGCTATGTGAAACAGTTTTTGAAACAAAAGATAAAGGAAGTAAATAACTTTTGATGTTAATAAGTGAGTTGGTAGATGATGTGACCAACATGGGAACAGAATTAAAAATACTAATAGGTGATGTGAGTGCAGCCTTTGATACAATTCAATATGAGGCTCTATGGGAGATTTTGATAGAGTACAATATACATAAAAAAATAATCATTTTGAAAATCTGCATACACTGAAAATAAAGTAAGATTAGTAATCAATGGATGATTAAGTGAAGTAATAGAAATAAAGAGTGGTATCAAACAAGGATGCCTGGCAAGCAGCAATTTATTTCTACTAGTTATGAGTGCAGTGGCTACTAAAGTAAATTTGACTTTGGAGAAAGCTAAACATCATAAACCAAATGGAATTCAGATTCCAGTGATGTTAACATATGCAGAGGATTTAATATTAGCAGTTAAAATATACAATGGATAAGTATAGCCATAGCAGTACTCAACAAAGAATTTAAAAACATAGGATTGAGTATTAATAAGGAAAAAGCTAAAGGACTGGGATTCTCTGGAGAAATAAGAGGGATCAAATTTAACAAAGAAGAAATAGAATTTTTGGGAATCAAGTTTGGAATAGAACTGATGGAGACACAATGGAAAGATATGATAATTAAAATTCATAGCATCTGTATATTTTGGAGAACATTTAGACTTTCATACAGAAATGCTGGTTGTGAGATACTAATGGCAGAAGGACTGCACACTGAAAGGCATAATGTGGTGAGACTGCTGCACTGGGGTTGAGCAAACATTATGGTGTTGAAGTGGCTAAAAAACACTAGCCTACATCACATGGCATCATCCATTACCAACAGTTCAAAAGACAGATGCTAGAAAACCAGATATAATGGTCCAGGAAAAGAAGACAAAAGTAGAATTGATCATTGAAATCACCACACCTAGTGACTACAATGTCCTGTGCACAGAGAGAGAGAGAGACACAAAGTTATAAAATATCAGGATTTGCAAGCAGAAATGAGTGCAATGTGGAAGAAAGATACCCAAATAGTTCCAATAGTAGCAGGAGCAATGGGTCTTATAAAAAGTGTCTAAAATCGTATTTGGATATGGTACCGATACTTGTAACTCCATGTGAATTACAGAAGGAGTATTGTGGGTGCTGCAAAGAGTACTTTTGGCTGACATCAAAGAGTGAAACAATACTAATTTCATGAACTTTAATCATACTTTGACTTAGGAATGGGGTTCATTCCCGGCATGGTATTAGAAACCCAAAATATTTGGAGAAATTAAAAAAGTGAAAGAAAGCAAATAATATCACAAATATGCACTATAGAAACGAAGATTAGTAAAGTAGAAGTTAAAAAAGTAGAAGTTGAAGTTACAGAGTGCCTGCAAAGTGAAGGATTGGTGTAGTGAGTCTAACACAGAGTACATCACAGTATGATGGAGTGAGTCCCCAGAGTAAGGAGAAGCAGGAAGATCAGGAGTCATCTGAAGAAGAAATATGGACATAGTAAAGAAAATTTGATTTAATATGGTGTAATATTTATGCAAATGAGAAAGAAAAACTAATCAATACAAAAAGAGCAGCACCAAAGACATTTGAAGAGAAATAGAGGCAAAGGAATATGGATATGGAAAACTATACAATACAAAAAATAAGAAAAAGAGGAAAAGTAAAAAAGTAAATTAGTAATGGAGAATTTAAAGAAATAGAAATTGAGGTTGTGGAGCACCTGCAAAGTGAAGGATTCAGTGTAGAAAATCTAATGCAGAAAGCACCAAACAGGATAGAGAAATGGATATCTAAATTAAGGGGAAACCAGTGAAACAGGAAGCAATTGGTCAGGTGCCATATCAAGACATTTTGGAGCCTTCCACAGGAAACCAGTATAAAAGTTGACGACGCTAGATAGCAAGAGAAGGAACAGGAAACTGTGGAAACAGTCAATGCTGAGGAGTGATAGGCCAGTGAGTTCCCATATGACACAGCAATGGATGGGACAGGATGAAATTAAAGAGAAGGTGTCACAGGAAGATGCTATAGAACTTTTTATAGAATGCCTGCTAGATAATTAACTAAGAAAAGAGTCACTTGATTTAATAGAAACAGATAGATATATTAAGACAAATGAAAGAAATATACTGCAGAAGGTCAATAAAACCCCAAAAGTTAGAAGTCTGGTAAAACAAATGAACACAGTAATCAGGACTGTCCATAGAGACCCATGAGATATAACAGAAGTAAACAGGATATATTACTGTGCAGTTAAATTAATAACTGATAAAGTTCTAACACAATAACACAGGGTAGTGAGGAAATGGAAGAGGAGAAAACGAATACCATCATTATTGAATAGAGAAAAACAAAAAGCAATTAAGACAAGAAGTGTCACTGTTGGAAGACTATAGAAAAGGAAACAGATCAACAAAAATACTAAGAAAGATAGATGTGATAAAGCAATGTGGAGTATTAAAACAGAAAAGATCTATTGTGCACTATAGCAAATAAACTAAAAATTTCAGCACAGGCAGAAAAACTTAGAACATACACAGATAAATATAAAGGAAAAGTACAACATAAGCAATTTATTGATGACTCAAAAAAGTTTTATAAAGAATTGGGAAACTAGGTAAAAGGAACTGAAAGACTGCTAAAAAAAGAACAAATAGATACATTTTGGAGAAGTATCTATGAAGAACATGTTTAACATAACAAAGATGTTAAATGGATAAAAGAAGTAAAAGAAAGAATAAGAAATTTAAAAGTATAGGATATGAAATAGGATGAAGCAAGAACCAGAGAGATTGAAACAAAGTTAAGAAAAGCCTCTACTTGGAAAACCCTATGCCTGATGCAGTACTTAACTTTTGGTTAAAAGTATTAACATCTTTGCATGAAGACTTAGCCATGAATAAGTGCTATTTATAGGTACACCCTAAACAGACACCAGTCTGGCTAACAACAAGAAAAACAATGCTCCTACTTAACAGTGAACCTGCAAGCTACCCTAACAATTATAGACAAATAACTTGCCTTCCGACAATGTACAAACTATACATGGGAAATGATGCTGACAGAGTTTATACTCATTTAGAAAAAAACTCAATTGTGGCAGTAGAACAAAAGAGCAATAGAAGAAAGTCATATGGAACATCGGATCATTTGTTTTTAAATAAAGTCATAGTGGAGAACTGTAAAAAGGTGAAGAATCAACATATGGCATGAACTGACTACATAAAGCATTTGATAGTATTCCAAATTCATGGATAAAACCGTACTTAAAAATGTATAAGATGCACCCTAAACTGATTAACTACATTATAGTAACCATGGAACAGTGGCAGATCACTATTCAATTAAGCCATGATAAAGGACAAAATATTATCCCAGGGATAAAAATTCAAAGAAGGATATTCTAGGGTGACTCTCTGTCTCTGTTGCTATTCTGCCTTGCCATTAATCCATTAAGCTATTTACTTAACAGCTTAGGCCACGTCTGCAATTTTGCTCCTAGAAAACAAGAAAGTATAAAGACTTATCACCTTCTCTTTGTCGATGATTTAAAGCTAAATAGCTCATCAGATGAAGAACTGAAAGCACAGCTGCAGGCTCTCAATACTTTTTTCAGATGATATAAGAATGTCACTTGGCCTTAAGGCAACCTTTAAAGCAGGAAAGCTGCAGCACCAGAAAGCATCAGTTTGGGACAAGAATGTGATATAAAAGAACTTGAGCAAGAGAGAGTATATAAATATTTGAGAATTGATGAAGGATTAGCAATAAAACATCAGCAAATGTGAATAAAACTCAGTAATGAAGACTTAAATTACTCCTGAGAACAGCATCAATATCTAGGAACAAAATCCAAGGTATAACCCAATTTGCTCTTCCTGTCCTAACTTACAGTTTTGTAGTAATTGACTGGCCCCAAAATGTGTTTGATAGATGAGATAAGAAAACAAGAAGGATGCTTCATGCTAACCAAATGATTTATAAAAATCAGTGCATACCAAGATTATATATTTCCCATTCTGAAGGAGGGGGTGGGCCTCCTTGAAACTGATTACATGTACAGATCTTCAATCATGGGACTTCACACATATCTGCTGACCTCACAGGACTCAAATGTAGTGAAAGTTTTGAAACGTGAGGAGAATAAATCTAAGATGACTTCTCTGCTTAGGTTAGCAGAAGCATATCTGCATCAAGCAGGAATGGAAATCAAACCACAACTGGATAAAAAACAGGCAGCAACTGAATGTGCCAAAAACAAAAGAAAGAATATAAAGTGGAGGACCAGACGAGAAGGCAAGAAATGTGGAAAATGTATAAATATAGTTGCAAGTATAGAAAACTTCTGGAAGAACCTCATGTTGATCAGGAAAGAAAGCAAGAATGGTTAAGGAGAGGCGAATTCAAACCAAGCGGTGAGAGGTTAATATTGGCAGCACAGGATAGTGGGCAATATACATGTTGGTGTACAAGGTCCACTGAACATGTGGGAGAAACAGACTAATGTAGGTTTTGTAAAACAGAATTGGAAACAGTTGCACACCTCATTACTGGTTGCAACATACTAATGGCAGAAGAACTGTATACTGAAAGGCATAATAATTTAGTGAGACTGTTGCAATGGGGATTGTGCAAACAGTATGGTATTGAAGTGGCTGAAAAACACTAGAAAAATTAGGTACGAAGCATGCTAGAAAATTATGAAGTCTATATCACATGGGATCATCCACTACCACCAGTTCAAAAGGTAGATGCTAGAAAACTGGATATAGTGGTCAAAGAAAACAAGACAAAAGTAACATTGATTATTGAAATTTCCACACCCAGTGACTACAGTGTCCTGCATTCAGAGAGACACACAGTCATAATAAGTCAGGATTTTCAGGCAGAAATGAGAGCGATGTGGAAAAAAGATACCCAGACAGTTCCAATAGTAGGAGGAGCAACAAGACTTATAAAAAAGAATTTACAATCGTATTTAGACATGTTACCAATACATGTAACCCCTTACGAACTGCAGAAGGAGTCATTACTGGGCACATTGCAGATGCTGTGAAGAGCACTTTTGAATGACATCAAAGAGTGAAACAATACTAATTTCATTAACTTTAATCATCCTTTGACTTTGGAATGGGATCAATTCACACCATGGTATTAGAAACTCAAAAGAGTTGGAGAAATTAAAAAAACAAGTACGTCCATAGAGATCCATGCAATATAAGAGAAGTAAACTGGATATATTACTGTGAAGCTAAATCAATAACTGATAAAGTTCTACCACAAGAACACAGGGTAGTGAGGGAAAGGAAGGGGAGAAATCGAATACCATCATGGAAGTATCAAATATAGAAAACTATAAGGCAATAAAGACAAGAAGTGTCACTGTTAGAAGAGTATAGAAGAGGGAACAGATCAACAAAAATACTTAGAAAGATAGATGTGATAAAAGCAATGCATAGCATTAGAATAGATCTTGATCTATCATGCACTATTGCAAATAAACTAAAAACTCAGCACAGGTGGAAAAACTTAGAAGACAGACAGATAAATATAAAGGAAAAGTACAAAATAAGCAATTGACTGAGGATCTAAAAAAGTTTTATAGAGAATTGGGAAACAAGGTAAAAGGAATTGAAAGACCACCAAAAATAAGAAGAAATAGATATATTTTGGAGAAGTATTTATGAACATCCTGTGCAACATAAAGATGCTAAATGGATAGAAAAAGTAAAAGAAAGAACAAGATGTTTAAAGGTGCAGGATATGAAATGGGATGAAGTAACAGCCAAAGAGATTGAAACAAAGTTAAGAAACACCTGGAACTGCTAAACCCCAGGCCCAGATGCAGTACATAACTTCTGGTTAAAAGTATTAACATGTTTGCACAAAGATTTAGCCATGAGTAACAGATATTTATATGTGCACCCCGAACAGACACCAACCTGGCAAACAACAGGAAAACAATGCTCCTACTTATGAGTGAACCTGCAAGCTACCCCAAAAATTATAGACCAATAACTTGCTTTCCGATGACGTATAAAGTATACAGTGTAATTGATGCCGACAGACTTTATAGTCATTTAGAAGAAAACTCAATTATGGCAATAGAACAAAAGTGCAATAGAAGAAAGTCATATGGAACAAAGGATCATTTGTGGTTAAATAAAGTCATGGTGCAGAAATGTAACAAGGGAAGAATCTAATTATGGCATGGACTGACTACAAAAAAGCAATTGATAGTATCCCATATTCATGGATAAAAGAGTGCTTAAAAATGTATAAGATACACCCTACTCTGATCATCTACATGAAAGTGACTATGAAACAGTGGCAGACCACTTTGCAATTAAGCCATGATAAAGGACAGATTATTATTCCAGGCTTAAAAATCAAAGGGGGATATTCCAGGGTGACTCTCTGCCACTGCATTCTGTCTTGCCCTTAACCCATTAAGCTGTCTACTTAACAGCTTAGGGCACGGCTATAATTTGGTTCCTAGAAAACAACAATGTGTGAAGACTTCTCATCTTCCCTTTATTGATGATTTAAAACTGTATAGCTCATCAGATGTGAAGTCCAAAAAGTGAGAACAGTCACCACGAGTAAAACCTTCAATAAAGTATTGCCAACTCAAACTCCTGACACACTGAAAATGTCCACGATGGAAATAAGTAAAAACTCATTTATTGGAAACAAAGAATAAGCGCTTTCGCATAGTTAAACTATGCTTCATCAGATACAATGTCATAAAGTAATTCCAACGTACTTATACTAAACAACTTTTGGCGGGCTCATTAATTTAGAGTAAAACTTAATTGCCTTTTATCAATTTAAAGCCATCATTACATTCAAATGCAGTTTGAATTCAAACCAATTCATTTTCTAAAGTGCTGCACTCACACTCATCGCAAAACATTTCAAAGCATTGCAAAAACTCACAGGCTAGACAAAACGCTGCAGACTTCAGACATAAAGAGTGCATTTACAAGCTCATAATTCAAAAAATGCATAGTTTGAACAAAAGCATTAACAACAAGGCATATGGCATTCAGAAATGTGAACACATCCCTCACAAGCTGAAAATTCATTCATCAAAATATTATCATGGTGTTCCTTGTCTCTTGACTCATATAGGCATAGCTGGAATCCCTTACCTTAATTGTGAGAAATTCTATACAATGCAAGTTATTAAAGATAATTCCACCATCGGTAAAAAAGCTGCACCGAAGAAGCATCAACAAACTGTTTGCCATTGCAAATTAAACATCATCCTATTCGCTATTGAGGTCACATGTCTGGACTCTCTGTAGGGAGTTCCTCCTAACCTAAAAAGTTGTCCCCACGGTCCTAAAGCAAGACTGTAGATACCGGGAACTAAGAAAATTTAATATAGTTCCAGCATTTATATACATTCTTCATGTGGATCCTACCCACCATGTGTAAGGCATGTAACGATCTATCTTTTCTATTACTAAAATTTTATATCCCACATATAAACTTCAATAAGTAAACATAAAAAATGTGAAAAAATATATATATCAAAATAAAACCAAAATCGCTGCAAACGCGTATATTGGTTCTCTAATAATGTAGTAAAAGCAATATCTGTATATTTACACGTACTACATACAATTTCATACGCACCAGGAGAAATCATATTACAACATACATAGTTAATTCCGCATTACAATCCTAGTGATGCTTATTTTAAAAGAAACATAGAACATGTTGTGTGTCTGAAAAATTAACAAAAATCTATAAGAAAGTGCTGTATATACCACTGAATTTACATGGTAGTATACTGCACAATATGTTTAGATAATATACTATACAAATACATATGAATCATAAAACAATATACAAAACAACATATTCACAAAGCAACCGATATAAAATATATCTATGGTATAAACATATATGTGTAAAAATGTACCCTTATAGGACAACAATAATAAGATACTTATTCAAAAGACATCTCCATAATGCTTCCTTTGAAATTCACAACTATTCCTGTATATCAGTGTAGCTGAACTCAAAGGGGCAGTTCTAATCCAACATCTCATGGAGGTGGAGTATCACCCCAGATGAATGTGCAGGGTTATATACCAAGACTAATATATATATGATGAAGGATTACTCAAAACGCCATTCTATCCAACTAAAACACACCCTTGCTATATATATATATAAATCGAACCAAGGGCTAACCTCAAACCGCCATTCTAACATGTTAAAACATGCCCTTACTATAGGGTATAATATATAATATACAACAATAAAATAAAAATTGAAATATAAAAAACCTAACATACATAACCTAAGTACCAATATACTATACTTGTCTATTCCATCGTGAACATCTATAATATAGAGAATACGTGCCCTAGTGTGAAATTAATGATGTCTATTAAATTCAGCATATACTGTAATGTTGAACAACAACTTCCAAGGTGGCAAGATGTCCCTAGCATTAAATGCTTATACATCACACTCCTAAAGGGCTATAGATAAAAAAATGCCCGGTTGACTAACCACATATTAAGAAGAGAAAAAGGGGGATCATGCCCACTTTTAGTATCATAACTTACTAAGGAAGTATGGAACTATAAAATTCTAGAGTGCAAAAGCCAACTTTATTTACGTTCAATCAACATCGGTTTAATGGAGATGAAGCCATTCAGCCCTGGAGAATTGTGTGCCGCTAATTTTAAAATCCAATGTAACTCGGCTCTAGCCAACCTTTGTTCAATACTGCCTCTTCTTAAAGTTGGAGTGATTATGTCCAAAACCCTAAAAGTGAAAGAATGAGAGGGACACTCTTTAATATGCCTGGCCAAAGCATTAGTATCATCCTGCTTACGGATCTCATAAAGGTGGTCATAGATACGGTCCCTTAACCTTCTCTTGGTTAGACCCACGTAAAATGCTGTACAAAAAGAACAGGTGGCCAGGTAAATCACATTTTTAGTATTGCAATCAGCATAGTACCTGGGTTTGAAAACAAAATTCATACTGGGATGTTGATAAGTCTGTGTATTACTAATGCTCTTGCACCTTGGGCAGTGTAAACAGGGATATGTTCCTTTTCTGACCAGGTCCCCTAGTACTAGACTAGTGGATTTCCTTATGTTCGTGACCTGCCGGTCATTACATAATTGCTTCTTAAGATTGTTACAATTCCTATAGCAAAATGTTGGTCTGGGTCCTACAATATTGGTAATATCTTTATTTACTGAAAGGACATTCCAGTGCTTCCTAATCACACTTCTTACACTCTCCACTTCATTGGTGAATTTAATGACATAGCTAAGCCTTTTTCCACGGATATTGGGGCCAATAGTGGTTTCCATTCTACGTCCACTCTTGGTATGAGACACCAGATTAGCATCATGTTCTAAATCTCCAAAAATTTCATTTCTTACCCTTCTAACCATAGTCATGTCATATCCCCTATCCCTAAACAGGGTTTCCATATTATTAATTTCATTCAAAAGATCATCTTTATTTTGACAGAGTCTAGATACTCTTATAAATTGACTAGTGACTATGCCACGAAAGGTATGGGTTGGGTGCATGCTATCTGGTGCTAACAATGCATTCTTCCATACAGCTTTCCTGTAAATCCTGGTCACAACCTCACCCTCTTTTGTCAACCTGAGCGTGACGTCAAGGAAATTAACTTCATAACTTGAAATCTCCACTGTAAACCTCAAGAAGTCTGTTGTGGTTTGTAGATAACCAAGGAAATGATGAAAACTATCTGACGTACCTTCCCAAACTATAAGTATGTCATCCACGAACCTTCTATAGTATCTTATATATCTAGAAGATTCGTGGGTAAACAGGAACAACTTTTCCCACCAGTAAACCACCAAGTTAGCATAACTATTGGCACAGGGGGTGCCCATGGCAACCCCCCATGCCTGTAGATAATAGTCATTTTCAAAAATAAACACATTGTTGTTAAGCACTGTGTCAAGAAGCTGAGTTATCAGTATTATTCTATCATTTGTATACTGTGTTTCTTTGTGCAAAAGTTCTCTAATATACTGTATCCCTATATCATTAGGGATTGAGGTAAAGAGCTTCTCCACATCCATGGTTATGAGGAGGTACTCTGTGTCCTTCATTTCTAAATGTAGGCCCTTAAGGCTATCTATAAGTTGGTAAGTGTCACTGAGGATGGTGTGACAATTATTCACTACTGGATGTAGAAGACTCTCCAAAAAGATCGATA